>NW_012150752.1:686209-688106 GCF_000956105.1 Propithecus coquereli
TCAGTAATTCTTAGGGATTTATAAGTATGGCTGACACAGATAATCCCCTCCGCCATCCCTTATAATTTGTGACTTTTAATTAGAATAGGCATGCTCTATGACTTGGATATTTGATCTTTCCAAATTTCATGGTTTATCCACAGTGTTGGCAGTGGGGCCTAATGGGAAGTGTTTGGGTCACGGGGGGGTATCCCTCATTAATGGCTGGTGGAGGCCCCATAGGAATGAGTTAGTTCTCACGCTGTTAGTTCCAGCAATGGATGGTTGTAAAGAAGAGGTTGGCAACTACCTTGCTCTCTGTCTTCCTCTCTCTTGCTGCTTCTTTCATCATATGATCTCTGTACATACTGGCTCCCTTTCACCTTCTGCCATGAGTGGAAGTGACCAAAGGCCCCCACCAGAAGCAGATTCTTGTAAAGCATGGAGAACCATAAGCCAAACTATAGGCCTCTTTTCTTCATAAATTATCCTACCTCAGGTATTCTTTTATAGCAGCGTAAACAGATTAAGGAAGCATGAAAATCAGATAATCAATATTGCTAAAAATCCCACCTTCTCACAAAAGAGTAAGACATTTTTAATGACAGCCTAACATAAGAGTCAGCAAACTATTTCTGTAAAAGGCCAGATGTAAATACATTTGACTTTGTGGCCATTCCATATGGTCTGTCCGCACTACTCAACTCTGCCATTGTAGAGTGAAAGTAGCCAGTCAATATGTAAACAAATGGGTGTGGCTTTCTTCTGAAAAATAGACAGCAGGCCAGATTTCGTCCACAGGCGATAGTTTGCTGATTTCTGCTTTAGACCAAGGGATATATTTGTCTTTCAGTTTATTTTATCTCATTTTTAATGACAGCCTAACATAAGAGTCAGCAAACTATTTCTGTAAAAGGCCAGATGTAAATACATTTGACTTTGTAGCCATTCCATATGGTCTGTCCGCACTACTCAACTCTGCCATTGTAGAGTGAAAGTAGCCAGTCAATACGTAAACAAATGGGTGTGGCTTTCTTTTGAAAAATAGACAGCAGGCCAGATTTCTATATATTATATTTTCATTTTCATGAGATTTGAAATATTTTATAAATCCTTTGTGATTCTTTCCTTTACCTATGTATTATTTAGTATGGTGTTATTTAATTTCTAAATGTTTTGGGGTTTCCCTTGGCATCTTATTGCTATTGATTTCTAATTTAATTCCTCTGTGATCAGAGAACATTCTCTATATGATTTCAAATCTTATACATTAAGACTAGTTTTACATGCCATGTGCACTTTTAAAATGTATAGTTTTCAGATATTGTGTGTAATGTTCTATAAATATCCATTAGATTAAGGTGATTGAAAGTATTATTCAGATCAAAATACTTTTCAAAACAAATGAATGCTGAGGGATTTTATCAACAACAGACCTGTCCAACAAGAAATGCTAAAAGGTGTCCTTCAATCTAAAAGAAAAGCACTTTAAAGAACAATAAATCACATGAAGGTATACAAAACACTGGTAACGGTAAGTACACAAGTACAGAATACTCTATTTCTGTAATTGTGGTGTATAAACCACTTGTATCTTGAGTAGGAAGACTGAAAGACAAACCTATCAAAAACAACTACAACTTTTCGAGAGAGTATAAAAAGATATAGATGGAAACAAAAAGTTAAAAAGCAGAAGAGTTGAGTTAAAGAGTAGAATTTCTATTAGATTTCTCTTTGTTTGTTTATTTCTTTATAAGCAGAGTTGTCATATGTTCAAAATAATTGGTTATAAATGCTTTTTCCAAGCATCATGGTAACCTTAAATCAAAACAAAACTTACAACAGATACACAAAAAATAAAAAGCAAGAAAATAAAACATACTACAGAGAAAATCACTTATAAGAAAGGAAGATAGGA
>NW_012150752.1:699732-702547 GCF_000956105.1 Propithecus coquereli
TATCTTCTCCCATAATCTCTGCCCCAGTGATTCCCACCTCATCTAAGGGCACTACAGTACTCTATTCCCACTTACCTATAGCAATGTTCAACTTGGGTGTTACTCTTAATTCTTCTTATTCCCTTACCATCAACTCCATCCCATTAATCACCAAGTTCGCTCAGCACTACCCCCAAAAGCTATCAATCTGCCTTTTTCTGTCATCTGCCACCGCCCTTATCTAGACTCACCTGGACTACTTAAAGCTCTCCCTGCCTCCATTTGTACCTTCCTCTAATCCTCCGATCCCCAACCCCTGGGCTGTGAACTGGTACTGATCCGTGGCCTGTTAAGAACTGGGTCACACAGCAGAAAGTTAAGTGGCAGGCGAACTAAGTTTCATCTGTATTTACAGCCGTTCCCCATCGCTGGCATCACCGCCTGAGCTCCACCTCCCGTCAGATCAGCAGCAGCGTTAGATTCTCATAAGAGAGTTAACCCCACTGCAAACTGCACATGCGAGGGATCTAGGTTGCACACTCCTGGTGAGACTCTGAGGCCTGATGAGCTGAGGTGGAGCTTAGGCGGTGATGGGAGTGGATGCTGGGAAATGGCTGCAAATACAGATTATCATTAGCAGAGAGGTTCCTACTGCACAATAAATGTAATGTGCTTGAATCATCCTGAAACCATCACCGCCTCCCCCATCTGTGGAAAAATTGTCTTCCATGAAACCGGTCCATGGTGCAAAAAGGCTGGGGATTGCTGCTCTAATTCCTTCTTCACAGTGAATCAAAATGCTCTCTCTAAACCCCTAGTATGATCATGTCTGGTCTTCAATAACTACTCATAGTTCTTATAACCAAATTCAAGTGTGATGGCATCATGCATCAGTTGTTTCTCACCACTGTCATTCCCTGCCCTTCTTAGGATTCTGTGACACAAACTTCTTTTAATGATTTAAGCATATCGTTCTCATTACAGGTCTTTGTACATACTGTTAATTTTATCGAACTTTTAACTCCCCCTGCCTTTTAGCTTAACTCCCGCCATTCTTTCAGTTCTTCATTTAGTTCTCTTTCACTGTAAAGTGTATATTGACCCTTAAGCCTGGGTTAAGTAACTTTCACATATGTTCCCATAGCGCCCTGTACTTCCCCTACATTGCATTCACTGTGGAGTGCTGTAATTGGCAGTGGCATCATCTGTCTTATCTAATTCTAGATGTCCAGTGCTTCTTCCTACAGGTCCAGGCACTTGTAATATTCAATTAGCAGACTCACGAGTTCAAAACTTTCATGAGTTCACAACTGAAAACCATCTGTATAACAAAGGGAAATTGCAAAGCCACCTTATTTTTCTTCAAAAACGGTTTTTTAAAACATGATTCTCAATTAAGATTTTCCTTACCTTCAATATTGCAGTTTTGATTCAATTTTCCCCACTTATTTTCATTCGAGATATTTAACAAAGGATAGCATACTCATGTTAATGATATTCCAAGCATGGTGAGCAGCATTATTGTGAAATTTTATATGCTTCTATTAGCATTAATTGGCAACATTGTCCCTGATAGACAAACTATTATCTACCCTAGCCCTGGTTGTCTCATTTTGAATGTTTATCTATATGCAATTGCTAGAGCCAAAATCTTCTCTATTATTACCTTCTTTAGAAGGTGATTGATTTGATAGCTCAATTGCAAACACAATTTCTTCCCAAATTATCCTATCCGTTCCATTATTCCCTTTCTATTATCTTGAGAATCCAAAAGAATAAGTAAAAACATGAGGTACCAAAGTCACTGTAACTTTTAGAAATGGGGAATGACATCATTAAATTTTTTGATGGTATTTTGAAAATGTGTCCCTGACTTTCCAATTAATTCCAACTGACGCTTGATCAATGAAAGATGGTGGTGAGAATTTTTCAATGAAATCTCATGTAAATATACATTTAAATATTTAAGATACGTCACTTGAAATTTTCTTGCAGTCTCAAAGTTTATTTTCTAAGTTGTTCTTCTCTATCACTAGTATAATTTTATGGAATGAATTCACGATTTGCTTTAGGGCTCAAGACAACTGTATAAATATTCATAGAATCAGAGCACACTGGCTCAGTTGGTTTTGGTTTAAGAGAGACCAAATTTTCAATGATTAAGGAAGTCAAATACATAATACAATAAGGATTTCAGTAAGTTTATTAAATTGTTTGAAATTAGATATTTTTCAGCACATACCAGGAATCAGCAATCTATTTAGGTTTATACCTTTATATTTTATTATAATAATTTCTGTTCTTAAAGCCCACTCTTGCCTTCCAGATTATTCTTTCTTTATTCAGTGCATTAAAAGCATACTCTCTATATACAGTCTCTGAACTCATTAATGTTTTCCAAAATGCTTTTGGCCCTTTCTGAAACTCAATAATGTATCAGCATTATCATTTATTTACATAGTATTTCCTAAATTTAATTTTTAATATATCATCTTATGCCAATGACCACACAATTCGTATGGTCCACTTTCATTTGAGAATTGAAATAATAGGTGCAAATTCCATAGTTCTTTCACCCCTGAAAACTAATGTGAAACTAATCTACTAATTTTGTAAGGAGAAAACATAGCAGGCTATGTTTTAAAAATCACTGAAAAATTGGCCTGTTTACCTTGTCAGATTTTATCCTAGTATGTTTACTGTCTGTATTCCATATTGAATTGCTAGTGCTATTCCATCAAACTAGTTATTTTAAATCTAAATAAACATTGCAAATTAGTTTCGGATCTGACAATAATCAAATTTCCCAAGACTACTTAAATATCAGGATTATTTG
>NW_012150752.1:702597-704545 GCF_000956105.1 Propithecus coquereli
AAAAAAAAACACAATTGAAAAATAAACAGTTACAAACCACATGCCAAACAAGGAAGAGTCCAAAGACAAAAAGCAGGAAGTTGTGCACTCTCCAAGGACTTAGGTCCTCACCCTGGGATCCCTCTTTCCCCAGATCTTCCTGGTTCCGGGCCTTATAGAATTTAGATTCTTCAACTATCCTTCCAATTCTATCAACTACACAGTGGCAGAAGCAATTAGTGCTCAGAAAGCATTTCATGTGCTCCTCTGCTTTTCTCAGTCCTTTCTGTAGTTAGGTTGCAGCTATTTAACCTGTTCTGGTCAATAACCATATGCAGAAGTAATGAATAGTCTTTCCTGGCCAAGGCAGCTCACCACTGGGGTTCCTCTTCTTCCTTATTGCAGCATCCCCAGGTGCCAGGTGTTATGCATGGTGTAGCTTAAGATGAGGAAAGGTTGCTCATCTTGTATCAAACATTACATAAAAAATTAAGAAAAAATAAGCCACTGAGATTTTCAAGTTCAGTTTTTGCTTTGGTTAGCCAGAGTGGATGTCTACCCTAATTTATACACCAAGAAAAGAAGTGTAATAATTTTATTGGTTCTAAATATGAGTATATAATCTTTTATCTACTCCATTAATGCTTCCTGCAAGAAGCAGTACAGAGTTTTTAAATCTTAATATATTGAAAAAAAGAAAAATACAGTCTATTCTAAAAGAGCAAAACAAAATGTTAATTTTCAGTGAAAATATTTGTCAGCATCTCATTACTATCACAGACCAGTTCTAGTACTTGTTGCTGTGCCAACTAACCTGAAAACACAAGTCTTCATCTCTCTATTATACACTTATAAGAAATGAAAACTCTATGGCTAATTCCTAGATAATAGAAATCATAAGTCCTTTGATTTAGGCTACGATGCAGTACAGTTTGTTGTCAGCTACGCTGAACATTTCAAAAGATAAAGTGGAAATGAATGATCAAAGTGTGAACTGTAATTTTAAAACTACTTGGAATACTTTGCTTTTCTTCTTCTTTTATATTGAAGTGGATTGCATCTTTAAGCATAACATATTTTAGGACCCAGGACTTTCATTGGAAAACTTAAGGCCAATGAGCACAGGAGTGCAGATATCTCTTTGACATATTGATTTAATTTCCTTTGGATGTATACCCAGTGGTGGGATTGCTGGATCATATGGTAGTTCTATTTTTAATTTTGTTGAGGAAACGTCATGCCATTTTCCATATTGACTATAGTAATTTACATTCCCATCAACAGTGTACAAGAGTTCCCTTTTCTTTGCATTCTCACCAACACTGATTATCTCATCTTTTTGATAATAGCCATCCTAACAGGTGTGAGGTGAGGAGTGAAACTGGCCCACTAACAGTGTTATTGCTCAACAGCTTCTCAAAAAACAGCACAACAAAAAAGATTCTTAGGTGACAATTATTATTAAATTGTAAAAAAATACATGTCAATGAAGAATGACGATTTGAAAATTCACGCATTTTATAAAATTTTAGCAAAAATACTAAGAGTAAACAGCATAAATCCCAATTCTTGCTTTGCATCATTATGGACAGAAAAAATGACAAATATATAAATATAATTATATGAATATGTAATATAAATATATCTTGGTAGTAAAGCTTTTCACAAAAACATTCAATCCCTTATATTTATAAATTGAGAGGACTGACCAAATCTCTGAAATCTAATACCTGAAGGCCTTGCTATCATGTGCTGTCATTTTTAAAAAGGCACGAACTCTTTAGACTTTGACAATTAAAACCACATCAATGGATGTATGAAACTGATTCTGTTATATCAGAATTACAGATCTAGTATTTATCAAAATTTTATATAGTTCCTGAAAATACAGTACCAGTGAATAGGTCCAAGACATCAAACTCACCTGCCAGGGAACCACTGGAATTATTTCTTTTTTTTTTTTTTTTTT
>NW_012150752.1:704595-705953 GCF_000956105.1 Propithecus coquereli
AATGCCATTTTCTATAGCTACAAATAAAATAAAATACCTAGGAATAAACTTAACCAAAGGAGGGAAATATCTTTATAATGAAAACAATAAAAAAAAAATTGACGAAAGAAATTGAAGAAAACACACACACAAAAAATATGTGTCCTCTTCCATGAGATTCCATGCTCATGGATTGGAAGAATCAATATTATTAAAATGTCCATACTACCCAAATCAATCTATAGATTAATGCAATCTCCATCAAAATATCAATGACATTCTTAACAGAAATAGAAAAAAATAATCCTAAAATTTATATGCAACCACAGAAGACCCAGAATAGCCAAAACCATTCTAAGCAAAAAAGAACAATCTGGAGGAATCACAGTATCTAACTTCAAATTATACTTATAAAGCTACAGTAACCAAAGAGGCATGGTACTGACATAAAAACAGACACATAGACCAATGGAACAGAATAGAGAACCCAGAAATAAATCCACACATGTAAAATTAACTTATCATCCACACATGTAAAATGAACTTATCTTTGACACATAGCCAAGAACATCCAGTAGGGAAAGGACAGTCCCTTCAATAAATGGTGCTGGGAAAACTAAATATCCATATGCAGAGGAATAAAACTAGACCCTTGTCTCTTGCCATATACAAAAATCAAATAAAAATGGATTAAATACTTAAATCTAAGACTTGAACCTATAAAACTATTAAAAACCAACATTGGGGAAACACTTCAGGACACTGGTCTGGGCAAAGACTTCTTGAGTGATACCCACAAAGCACAGGCAACCAAAGCAAAATTGGACAAATGGGTTCACATCAAACTAAAATCTTCTGCACATCAAAGGAAACAGTCAACAAAGTGAAGAGACAATCCACAGAATAGAAGAAAATATTTGCAAACTACCCATCTGACAAGGGATTAATAACTAGAATATATAAGGAGCTCCAACAACTGAATAGTAAAAAATCAAATAATCTGATTTTTAAAATGGGTAAAGGATCTGAATAGACATTAATCAAAAGGATATATACAAATGGCCAACAGGTATATAAAAATGCTCAACATCAACAGTCATTGGATAAATGCAAATCAAAACTATAATGAGATATCATCTTATCCCAGTTAAAATGCCTTTTATTAAAATGACAGGCAATAACAAATGCTGGCTAGGATGTGGAGAAAGGACAACCCTCATACACTGTTAGTGAGAATGTAAATTAGTGCAACCACTACGGATAACAGTATGGAGGTTCCCAAAAAAACAATAAAGAATGCTGGGAAGAATGTGGAGAAAGGACAACCCTCATACACTGTTGGTGGGAATGTAAATTAGTGCAACCACTATGGAGAACAG
>NW_012150752.1:708123-710554 GCF_000956105.1 Propithecus coquereli
GCTTAGGTGAAAATGTTTATTACGTCCCTAATTTAACTTGTCTCTCTGGCTATGCAAAGAAGAATCTTGTAGTTGTTGTAGCAAATTAAGTCTCCTTACTAAAGCAAATTAACACATTTTTTAGTTCAATTAAATACACTCACACATTTACACATATATCTTAATTACATTTATATACACTACGATCAGCACAAATTACAGTAGTATATAGAATACACCCATATTTTTTCTCTTGCTTTCTTCTTTTTTTGTCAGTGGTAGTAAATGTTATAGTTTAGTCCATAGAGTACTTGATATCAAAACAGGATTATGAGGATGGTATTTCTATACCTTCTTTTTCCCCTGCATTTACTATCTATTTAAATTAGAAATGTTAAATCTAAAGCAGAGAAATTACTTAGAATTCAGAGTATGCTGAATATACGAGGCAGATTTAGCCTCTATGCCAGCTAGAAGATGAAAAAGGACCATTCAGTTCTCTCTCCTTTACCACTTGTTCTAGGAGACTTGTAGGGGTGGAGGAGGAGAGGGAATTCCCACCGTTGGTTATAAATTTAAACACTCGTTCTATAGAGGATTTTTGAACCCAAACCATTTCATAGCTAACAGAAACTAATCAATTGGCTTCACAGTTCAGGCTACTAAGATGAACAATTCATAATTACTGTAAGCATTTTCCTTGAAACTTTTATTAAAACAATGCCAGCAATGAAATTAGGAACATTTCCCTATGGTTTGTTTGAGCATGTTCTATCTTGTGTGCATAAAAAATGGAAACAGTGGTAAAACTGTACACAATCTACAGTTTGATACAAAGTTTACTATAATCACATTTTCAGCCATTATCAATACAAACCTTATGGAATCATATAAGCAAAGACTTGATGGTAAAGGAAAGGCAGATTGTTATAGTAATATCTAATATCTTCTGGGGCTCAAAACAGCAATTAGAATGATTAGGTTTATTGTTTCATAAACATTAACTGCTAGAGGATGTTTACTAAAAAAGTTTTGCTTTGAATCATGAAGTTGTAAAACAAATAAACTCCCAGGATGACAGAATAAGATTGTTAAAGGGATGAAGTCTTCAGAGATCTCTTTGTAAAACTTTTAAATATCTAAGATTAAAATTCCAGTATTTCTCACTTTACATTGTTTCTCTTTTCCCAGAAGCTTCCTCCCAGATGCTAGTATGATTGAGATGTAACCTTTAAGAAAAGTTTGATTTCATAGAGACTGAATCACGAGAATCATGACGTAATTTGTGCAGTAATTACAAACAGCTGGGAGTGGACTACAGCATGTTATTACAGCGCCTCCCACCTTGAGACAACCACTGCAAATGCATCTAGATGTCTTTAAAACAACAATCTAAGTTTACAAAGGCAAGCTTAAACTTTGCAAACTGATTTTGATGGCACTAAGAATTACAATTACATTTCCCTAAATAAAATCTATGAAACTAGTAACATAGTAACTTTGCTTTTGTTCACTATACTTATCTCAGGCACAAAATCAACTTTTGGTAATATAAGTAGTATATAGCCTAGAGAGGCACATATTATGTTGTCAAAGAGGATTAAGATAGATGAAAACTCATCCTGGCTCCTAAGGTCCACCTTCATCACTTATCTTAGCCAGAAGGATAAAATATAAAGTTATTATCCAGGACTATTCCAATTTTTATGTCATTTGTTGGTACTATTCCCCTCACCCCCATTGCTGCTGTTAAGCCCCAAGCATTAGGCTGAGTAACAGCAGTTCTGAACCTGCCATGAACAAACTATAAAGGATTTGTTGTCTTCAGCTGGAGTCAGGACCCAGAAAAATGAAACTCTGTGGTGGACACAGATGAAAACAAGAATTTAATGCTAAATTATATTCCATTATACACACACACACACACACACACACAAACCCCACATTTTCTTTATCCATTCATCCTTTGATGGACACTTAGGTTGATATTATGTCTTGGGTATTGTAAATAATGCTGCAATCAGCTTGGAAGTGTAGATATCTCTTTGACATACTGATTTAATTTCCGTTGGATAAACACCCAGTAGTGGGATTGCTAGATCATATGGCAGTTCTATTTTTAATTTTGTTGAGGAAACTTCATACCATTTTCCATACTGACTATAGTAATTTACATTCCCACCAACAGTGTACAAGAGTTCCCTTTTCTTCACATTCTCACCAGCACCGATTATCCCATCTTTTTGATAATAGCCATCCTAACAGATGTGAGGTGATGAGTGATATTGGATCTTTATCTCACCCTACACAGAAAAAAATCAAGTCAAAATGAGCTAAAGACTTAAATCTAAGACCTGAAACTATAACGTTAACAAAAGAAAACATAGGGAGAAATCTTCTTGACATAAGCCTTAGCAAAGATTTTACGGATATAGCCCCAAAAGCAAGGCAA
>NW_012150752.1:711170-712478 GCF_000956105.1 Propithecus coquereli
CTATAGTTTTATACTCAAATTATAACATAGAATAAATGCAAAATTTAAATTTCATATATTCATAAGCTAAATAGTTCTAATGAATCCTATCATTAATCAGTTTGTGTGGAGAAAGATGAGCCTATGAGAATTAACCTTCCCTTTGCCTCATCCTCACAGGTACATTACATGCTTAGTTGTCCTAGAGATAAAATGAGATGCATCCAGCTCTTCATTATGCATGAATACAACCTCCTGTCAGCTATTGCTGGTGCTGTCCTTTGGGAACTATTCTTGCTTGCTTACATGTTAGTACCTATACCAGGTGCTTAGGGACAAAATTCACAGTTACTCTATTAGCATTTCTAGCAAATGACTTGATCAAGGAAAAAGCTAAGTTGTTGGATAAATATGTGAATTCATTTGTCTGTGAATTTCAAATATGCATACCACATTCCCAGTTTCCATAGCAAATTGAATCGAGAATACCAGATGAATGATCTAGGTTGTAGGGTGAGAGAGATGTTTAAATTAACAGGGTAGCAAGATTTTGCTCTAGTGCTCAGAGAAGAATCACAAATACTGCAGTCTGTTGTGCAGGAAGGAATTGCCTGAGCAAGGAAAGAATAGAAAAATCAAAATGCCAAGCTGAATGTACCAATAAACACACAAGCTTATTGAACTACATTCAAACATCTAAAAAGAGTACAGCTCTTGGAAGCATCTTTTAATAAACAATTAACTCTACGTTTCACGATAATAGAGGCAAGCAGACTGATGAAAAAGAAGACCAATTTCTACTTGTCATCATAATAGATGATTATAAAATACATAGTAAATATAACTTCCTATTCTGCAGCAAATTTTAAGACGGTAAACTAATATCAAAAAATTAGACAAAGAACAGATGAAGAGTTTATAGTCAAATTATGTTCACTTTAATTCTTCTCTTTAAAATTATCTCTTCTTAAAATGCAATTTCTTTCAAACCAATGCTATTGTTTTAGTAGATTTATTTTTAGAGCAATTTTAGGTTCACAGCAAAATTGATTGAAAAGTACAGATTTCCCATATACTCCCTGCCCCTACACGTGCATAGTCTCCTCCATTACCAACATCCTCTACTAGAGTGGTACATTTGTTACAATTGATGAACCTACACTGACACATGATTATCACTCAAAGTCCGTAGTTTACATTCACTATGGGTTTATATATTTTATAAGCTTGAATAAATGTATAATGACATGTATTCATCATTATAGTATCATACAGGGTATTTTCACTACTCTAAAAAATCTTCTGTACTCTGGCTATTCATCTCCCCCC
>NW_012150752.1:712528-713160 GCF_000956105.1 Propithecus coquereli
ATTGAGTTCTCTAAAAATAAAAGACTCTGAGTGTTACTAGACTAGAGATTTCTATTACTTCAAGTATTCATCAAAGTTTTGTGTCTTAGCATTGCTTATAACTTAAAAATTTAACAATGTCTACTCAACAAACCCTATTTTTCATTTTTAGATAGTGTTTCAGAAAATATTTTATGTCAAGCAAGCATAAAGTTGCAATATGTGCCAGGGCATGGAAATGAAGAACTGAATCCAGTCTGGCTGAGATTACACACAGCATCCATGAATCAAATAATAGAGCTCTGCTCTTACTCTTCTGTGGAGACATTCATCGTTTCTTTAAAACAAAAAACGTGAAGCTATTTCCCTACTTTTAAAGAGCCTACCTTTAAGGCATTGCTTGTTAGTTTCTGTGCAGGTCCCTGTGTGTCGTCCCCAAGTGTTCTTAGAAATCTAGAAGTTCCACACTAAAGAGATATCCAGCACATCTGTGAGTTCTCTTGGATAGTTTTAATGCCCATTTATATTTACAATTGAGTTGCCTCCAGGTAAGTCCACTGTAGATGTCACAGGCAAATAAATGCAAGACAGAGCCCAGTTTAACTCGTAAATACTGTGTTTTGCACCAACGCGAAGTGAAGGCCAAATGATAT
>NW_012150752.1:713210-715526 GCF_000956105.1 Propithecus coquereli
TAACTACTGGATAATATAATTTATCATCCAAACTGGGACATTGTTGAGAATTAAAGAGAGTGCTATTAATAATTTGCCAGCAAAAGACGCAAAATAGAATATATGGTCACCCTAGGATCAAACTATTTTAAGTTTCACTTAATGCATGAAGTTCTTAACAGGAAAATTTATCTGCTATCATTTCCCCTAATCTCCTTCTTTATAAGTTATCACAGATAGAGGTTATTGATCTAATTTGCTCAATTTATTATACTTTTTTTAACTGAAACACTTTAGGATAATATATGACTTTCAAAAGAGTCATCTAATAAATAAAGGAAATATAGGAAAATTTTGAAATTAAAATTTCTCCCTAAGATGCAATAAGATGTAGCTAATCAGTCAACAACATTTATCAAACACTCAATATTTCAAAGTAATGCATCAGGTGATGTGAGGTTAAAACAAAACAAAAAATACAGTATTTGACCTCAAGAAATATTTATCTTAACAAATTCTACACACAAAATACATAAAATCAAAAAATGCAGATTCTAAAACTGCATAAGAATAGAATGGAAAGTGATTGCTATTAAAAAGCCAAGTACTAATGGATAGTTAAGTTAAACATAGTGAATATTGTAATCATCACACCAGTTGCCAAGTTCAAGAACTCAGTTTCTCTTTTCTCTGTGTATGTCCTTGCTATCTCCACGGGTTCTTCCTGGACTCCTGCTTCTCTAGTTTGTGGAGTATCTCACCAGCCCATAGGAATGATCTTTGTTTTGCAGTATTTTACACAAGTTGTAAGGTTTGATCTGTTTCAGTTGGCAGGTTTTATATAACGAATGCAGAAAAGCCCTCCCAAACATGCTTAATGAAAACACGCAATTTATTGGCTCAAGGAGATGAATAGTCCAGATGTAGCTTAATCTAGGGCTCAAATGATACATGATCAGGGCCCAGTTTACTCTCTTGTGTTTTTAGGTCCTTTTATTGTGCTGACTTCATCCTCAAGCCATCTTCCCACCTAGCCACTAAATTGCTGCTGGCAATCTCCAAGCTATTACCCTGGAGATTCACATCCAAAGAAGTGATCGACTGTTTTCCAAGCCTTTCAGACAACAATCCTGGAATCTCAGGCAAAAGTTTCACATGTAACTAGCCTGACTTGAGTCAAGTACATTTCCCTGAATTAGCTGTGGATGAAGACAGAATGCAAAGATGTATAAATGTGTTTACTCTAAGTTCTATGTTCCACTGAATCATGTTAGACAGGCTGTTGGTACAAGTGGGTGTTTCTCAAAAGCCATAGCCATAGAATAGGAGAATGAATGCTAGATGGACAAAAATGAAGGAAAGAAAGAAGGAAATGATTGAGGAAGAAGGAAAATAGGGAAGGGAGAAGGAAGGCAAAAGGAAAGGGAAGTGGGGGAGGGAGGAAAGACAGAAAACAGGCTACTAAGGCACTGGTATGCTGATAAATGTTTAACAACCAGCTCTAAAAACAAACAAAACAAAACAAGAAAAAAACAAGTCTTTCTCTATAATGCTTGACAATTTCCATGGTGCAAATTCTTCAATCGTGACAATTTCAAGATACCAATGAGAGGTCCCTGAATGCAGAGTTGGGAAGAGACATGCAATAGTATACCACTATCTCCATATTAAGGTATGATAGACGTCAATAACCTCAAAAGCAAAACTAATGGTATGCTGTGGTAAAATAATTAGATGGTGGTATGTTTTCAGTATTTATGAACTTTGTTATTAATGTAATTTATTTGCTTGTAACTTTCTATGTTAACTTTTACTAATGGCTATCTTTAACAACTGGTTCACATAATCCCTGAAATTTTAGAAATTGTATCATCTGTGGTGCTACAGGTTGGCTCTAGCACATGACTGATAAAAAACCTTTTTCAATTTCATAAAAAATAAAATCAGTCACATAAAGCAAACTGTGCTTGTGCAGTGGACTCCACCAAAGCTTTGGTGGAGTAAAAGAGATTTTTTATTAAAACGAAACAAAAAGTTTAAGTCAACCATTGTAAGTTGTCATTCTTAGAAGTTCTTCATCTCCTATACTACTACAGCTTTCACAATCTTTTGCTACCCATTTGACTTTAGGAAGCACCCCACTTCTAATATTCTCAGAAATTCTCTCTTCTCCCAATTATATCTTTATAAATGTGCCCCCACAGCCCCCTCCCACTGCACTCAACACAATTATTCTCTCTTATTAAAAAAAAATAAGCCAATCCCTATACCCAAACAAAACTGTAAATCTATCATTACATTTTCTTTTTTTTTTTTTTATTTCAGCATATTATGGGG
>NW_012150752.1:719470-720320 GCF_000956105.1 Propithecus coquereli
TGATTTTGATGGGGGCTTGTTGACTACGAATTACCTTCCTGTGGCCCCCTCCGATGTTGATTTCTCTGCTTAGCTTTATGTACCACACTGTATTATAAATATTTCTTCATAAAAAGCACTTAATGGTTAAGATGGTGGTCCCGGTAAGACTGTCTAGGTTCAATTCTTCTCTGTGCCACTCATTAACTGTGGCAGAGACTTGTTAGAAGTTTACCAATTTATTTCCTCTTGTGAGCACATAGAAGAACGACATTATCCAGGTTCCTTAAACTAAGTTGGAACCACGTGACTGATAGAGCCCATGGATATGAGGGAAGCAATGTTTGCTACTTTCAAGGCTGGTCATAATCATCCTGCTCGCCCCAACCCCATCACAATGACCTTGAGAGCTAGGTAGTCCCAATGTTGTGGCCATAATATTGTAGCTATAATGTGGAAGCAACCTAGATCTCCGAGTGACCACTTGAAGGAGGACTTTTAAGCCATATAAGACCAGGACATGAGCAAGAAATAGACCTGACAGATCTTTATTCTGTTATGATTGTGGTATTTCTCTGATACAGAAGCATGGCTTCATCTCTCCTGGCTAACAGGATAACTACATAACCTTGGACAAGTTAACATCATTGCTCAGTGCCACAGTTTCTTCATCTGTAAAACTGGAGTGAAGTGTCTGTCTCATAGACACATAGCTATCATATAAGTGTGAGAATCAAGTAAGTTAATTCACATAAACCTCTAAGAACAATACCTGGTGCTCAGTAAGCATTATTACGGGTGCCTCACCCCCCATTCTACTGTAGTTCATTGAAGTCGATGTTTTTGTCTTATTCAGCTTTTATTTCCTACA
>NW_012150752.1:720370-721077 GCF_000956105.1 Propithecus coquereli
ATTAACTGTGGCAGAGACTTGTTAGAAGTTTACCAATTTATTTCCTCTTGTGAGCACAGAGAAGAACGACATTATCCAGGTTCCTTTATACTAAGTTGGAACCATGTGACTGATAGAGCCCATGGATATGAGGGAAGCAATGTTTGCTATTTTCAAGGCTGGTCATAATCATCCTGCTCGCCCCAACCCCATCACAATGACCTTGAGAGCTAGGTAGTCACAATGTTGCGGCCATAGTATTGTAGCTATAATGTGGAAGCAACCTGGATCTCTGAGTGACCACTTGAAGGAGGACTTTTAAGCCATATAAGACCAGGACATGAGCAAGAAATAGACCTGACAGACCTTTATTCTGTTATGATTGTGGTATTTCTCTGATACAGAAGCATGGCTTCATCTCTCCTGGCTAATAGGATAACTACATAACCTTGGACAAGTTAACATCATTGCTCAGTGCCACAGTTTTGTCATCTGTAAAACTGGAGTGAAGTGTCTGTCTCGTAGACACCACAGCTATCATATAAGTGTGAGAATCAAGTAAGTTAATTCACAGAAACCTCTAAGAACAATACCTGGTGCTCAGTAAGCATTATTATGGGTGCCTCACCCCCTATTCTACTGTAGTTCATTGAAGTCGATGTTTTTGTCTTATTCAGCTTTTATTTCCTACACTTTTTATAGGTTTGGCACATAGTGGCTACTAACTA
>NW_012150752.1:727991-728910 GCF_000956105.1 Propithecus coquereli
GGCTTCCAAAAACTCTGCAGATTTAATCAAACAAATAGTCATATATAATACTTATAAAGTAAAATCTATCTGGGGGAAAGATATTTTTAAAGACAACGCCTCAAACTAAGAAAGATCTCAATGCATATTAGGTTCCACTATAAAATTAAATCTCAGCTTAAGTTTGCAAATATTTTGGAACTGAGCCTAGAACAAGTTCCACATGAGCCCCAAGGTGGAGCTTCACACATCTCTTTAAATTTCTCTCTGACTACAGCTATTGCTCTTCTGGGCCAAATTTCTGGATGAGTGGAAGGCATCTTGAGCATTAATGTACCTCTTATTTTATTCAGGCAAAACTATTCACTTCCTACTTTCAGCTCCCTTGATGATATATAAAGGTCTGTTATTTTGTTTCTCCTATTGTAATCTAGTTAGTTGACCTTGTGTCTGTCCCTCTTTTCCTCTTTCCTACCCTTTTGGTTTCCACCCACAAGTTAGGTGCTCAACAGATTTTTAGTTTCCAGTCACACTTCTTTTATTTAAAATTCAGCATGACGGTTAATGTTATGTGTCAACATGGCTAGGCTATAGTGCCCAGATGTTCGGTCAAATACCAGATGCTGCTGTGAAGATATTTTTTAAATGTGATTAACATTTAATTAAGTAGACTTTGAGTACAGCAAATTACCCTCATAATGAGAGTGAGCCTCATCCAATCAGTTGAAGACCTTAAGAGAAAAAGACTGAGGTCCTCCGAGGATAAAGGAATACTGCCTACAAAGTACCTTTGCACTTGAACTGCAATATCAACTCTTCCCAGGATCGCCAGGCTGCCAGCTTGCCATAAAGATTTTGGACTTGCTAGCTCCCACAACCACATGACCTGATACCTTAAAATCTCTCTCTCTCTCTCAAATTACATATATATAATAATTTT
>NW_012150752.1:728960-730179 GCF_000956105.1 Propithecus coquereli
AGAAAAGTCATGAGAAAGTTGGAGCCAGAACATTTCAGGCTGAAGAAACAGTACTTTAGGGTAGGAATGAGTATGACATGTTCTAAGAATAAAAAGTAAAGCAATATGTTTGAAGAACAGGGATTGAGAGAGTGAGTGGGAGGAAATGTGGCCACTAAACTGGGCCACAGCCAAAACATGTAGATTCTATATGCTATGGTCAAGGGACTAAATTTTATTACAAAGGCATTAAAAGGCAATTGGAGGTTTGTAAGCAGGGTATTGTCATAATCTAATCTGAGCTTTTAAAAATACAGTTGCTGCATAGACAATGGATTGAAAGGGAGACAATTTCAGCCATAAATTCTAAAAGAATAATAGGGATAATGGAATTGCATAGAACTGGTATGTTGGAATACCTGATTCATGAGATGAGATCAACACACAAATGTATTTCTTTCTCTAATTGATGCCTTAAAACTCATTCACTGGGGGTAATCTTCTGTCCATGGATGCAAATTTAATAAGATCCTATGAATTTTCTGTTCCCTCTTAGTCAATAGACATTTCTCTGTTTACAAATACAACTCAGTTATTACTAACGTACTTTAATCTCCATTCAAAATTAGAAATTTTTAACATCCTCCAAGCTAAGATTTATAATAGTTATAGTGTGCCTTGGGGGAAGTGGGTGAGGTCAGCATCACACCTCCTGCTTGCTCTACTCCTCTACCTCTTGCCAGCCAATGTTATGGACCTTGGCTAAGATTGAAGGGAGCATGGACGGGAAGGAAGTTGCGGGTGAGGAAATGGCAAGAAGAGGTCAAGGATGGAAAAGGCAATTCTTACTTCATCCTCGTCGTTTTACTCGGACGAGTGGCTTCATGCTCTGTGGGCTTGGTAGATGTTGAAAGCTGACACATCTTATAGGGTTTTTTTAGGTCCTTCAGAGAATTCCAAGTTTAGGGACTGCTAACTTGTCAATTTCTTGACCTGAGTTGAGGTATCGCTACTCTAATTCTGAATAGTTCTTTGTGACTCCCTTTTAAACCCCTAAGGTATTGACTCCCAGCAAAAAAAAATTTCTGAGAATGCAATTCACTCTCAAAGCTCTAACTTTTATCCTGCTGCCCAGGAACCTTTGGCTTTGTTGGGCTAAGTCAGCTTCAATTTTATGTGCCTTCCAAGTCTCAAATGGATCCCACCTGAGCCCTCTATACTTGAGACCAAGGCGGGGGGT
>NW_012150752.1:733624-735689 GCF_000956105.1 Propithecus coquereli
CTTCTAGGCTACATGGTTCATCTGCTCATTTTTTCAATTTGTAGCAAATTTCCAATGTATTTCTTGAAAAAAATATGCACATAAGTAGGCATACACAGTTCACACTTGTGGTGTTCAAGAGTCAACACAAAATCCTTGACGTGGAAGATTTTTGTGGGTTACCTGAAACTTTATCTCTCATAATTTTAAATCTTTTCTTCATTTAAATAAGTATGAATTAAGAATTAGTACAGGCTCCTAAGATACCTTGATGTTCAGGTAGAAACCAAATCCAGATGCAGAAGTCCTGGGTTCAAAGCTAAGTTCTGCCCCTCACCAAACATGATGCTATAGACTGAATATTTGTGCCTCTCCCTGCAAAATTCATACATTGGAACCTAATCTCCAGTGTGATAGTGTTTGGAGGTAAAGCCTTTGGGAGGTGATTGGGTGATTAGGGATTATAAAAGAAACCCCAGAAAGGTCCCTCACCCCTTCTGCCATGCAAGGACACAGTGAGAAGACAGTCCCCTATGAACCAGGAAGCAGGAACTCAAGGCCCCTTCCTCAAGGCCAGCATCTTGATCTTGAACTTCTCAGCCTCCAGAACTGTGAGAAATAAATTTCCGTTGTTCTTAAGCAACTCATTCTAAGGCAGTTTGTTATAACAGCCTGAACAGACGAAGACCCATAACCTCTAATAAGCTATTTCACCTATTTGAGTTCAAATTTCCTTGTGTATTAAATGATTATATTGAACTAAAACAGTGATTTTTGTGTTTTCTTTTTAATGGAGCTTCTTGGAGCCCCAGGGACTCTTTAAGGGGTTTGAGTGGGGAAGAAGTATGTGGGTATAGGAGACTGGGGTGTCACCATCAAGGAACTGAGCTCAGGGGAACAGCAAATCACTTCTACTTTTATCTGTCATTCAGACTGGATGTGACTGGGGTAAAATTTTATTATATGAATCTATGATATTCTGTGTTCTCCCTTTTCCTTTTCCCTGTCTATAAAAAGTTTCAATGTATAAACATTTTTGGATCACCAATTTCAATTTTAGAAATTTAGCCCAGAGCTAAAGAAAAAATCACATAAATATTCAGAAACGTAGCTACAAATATATCCGTTACAAACTTATTGTAGACACGGAAATCTAGAAACAACCTAATTGTGCATTGAAAGGTTAAAGAAATAATGATTCATTGATATTTATAAAGGAACTTAATGATTAGTTACATCCCCTCACCCTTTTCCTCATCTGTTCCTGAATAGATTGAGTTCAAAATGTTATCATTAACAACAATAAAGGGTAAATTAGGGCACATAACCTAGTTTGAGAGCACAATATTCAATCCAACATTGAACCTCAGCATTAGACAGACATAATAAGTTTTGACCATTGGATAACTGGTCTCAGGCAAACTTCCCCATGAGGTATTACAGATGACATGCTATGACTTACAGCATGAAGAGGTAGAAGCTAGTTCACATTCCCTGAAAGCCTAGTGTGGTTTTCTAAATTTTACCTATCAGACAGGTCATTCTTTTCTAGGGAAGAACTGAGCAGGGGTGGGAGGAAGGGAGAGGGAGAGAGATTGGAATGTAGTCAGGTGACTTTAGGAAAAATCTCTCTTCATCAAAATCTAAACTGTGGAATAGGTATCTCCCTAAATGGTAAGCTTATTTTAAAGAGCTCATAGTTAATGGCAGTAAATATAACTTGTTAAAAACATCTACATAACAGAATGGCACTTTTTAGACTTAAAAAAACAGAGAAAGAAATGTGGAACTTTATACATATGATGCATTTATATTTCCATAGGCATAAACATAACCAGAAAAATACATGCAAAAAGTAACATAATGTATTTATAGAGAGAAGACTGCAGGATATGAATGTGCTTAAGAAAAAAAATACAGAGTCATATGGCTAAAGGTGAGAGAAGAAACATGGAAGAAATAAAATAATAAAAGTGAAACTAAAGAGATCAAAACTTAATGCAAATGAGAGAGATTTTATAATAGTATTGAAATAAATGAGTGAAAATTAATATTCTGATTTGAGATTTTTTTTTCTCTGCTCTTT
>NW_012150752.1:737764-738524 GCF_000956105.1 Propithecus coquereli
TATCAGAGGACTTAGTTTATCTGTCTTCAAAAGCATGATTAGTCAATATGCCACTCATTTCCTAACTCAAACTCAGATAAAACTGGACAATCTTGAAATGAATTAACTCTACTTTATTCTAATAATTTTTTCCGTATTTCACACCGACTTGAATTGTCACATGACTCTTCACTAACTCAACATACTACATTTAAATATAAGCTAATGATTACTATTCCAATTAATTAAATATATGTGGGCTTTATAAATTTGACTGAATTGTTGTAATTTACACATAATCCATTAAGAAAAATTGCTATTCTAATTGGTGATAATGTAACAAATTAAGATATAAAATTTGATTGGTACTTTGAAATTTAACTTAATTGGTAATTGCTAATCTAATTAACAAATGAAATAAACTTTGTGAAGTGTTTCATCTGGGAAAAGAGAAAAATGCAACAATGCCAACAAAAGGAAAGAATAATAAAGATTGTGAATTGGCTTACCTACCACCTATGACCCAAACTTATAAACAGGAAGGTCCTCTTAAGAGATAATTTAACCTATGGTGATTCCAAATCTGTCTTGTATCTCATGAGGTATCATGAGGGTCAGTATTTTGTTACATGAAGAAAAAACTAGACTTACCTATCTGTGTTTGATAGTAATAATAATTTTGAAAGTTTGTTAATGAAGAAAAAAAATAAAAGGACATATTGGAGAGCAGCTATTCCCTGATTTCTCCATGTTTTTAGCCTGAGCAACATAAAGAATAAAG
>NW_012150752.1:743064-744245 GCF_000956105.1 Propithecus coquereli
AGAGGCTCTGATTTTTGATAACAGAGGGCTGGATTATTTAGACAAAAATTAGTTTGTTCCTAAAGGCCTATATGAGGCCACATTCTTCTTTCTGCCCAATAAGAAAAAGCATGTCTGGAGAATAGCCTCTGTTCTTACACTATACCCATTTTTACGTAATTAGAGAACCAACAGACTTTGAGCTCAATTTGCCTGAGTAAGTAGATCCCACCTAGAACTGAGAGTGGAAAAGAAGCCACCTTACAGAGATGCTGAACTTTGAAACATAAACCACCCAGCTAATAAAATGTTGCTCAATTAACATCCTGGGGTCTAACCAATCAGATCAACCACCTCTCCTTTTTGAGGGGATGGAGAGAGGAAAAATAGTAAAGAGACAGGTCGAGGCAGAATAAGGGAAGAAAGTTCAACTGACCAAGCTAACGTCCTTCTTACAGTCTACAGTTTTTTTCTCCTTCTACTACTCCCTAATTCTTGCCAACGTAGAGAAAAACATCTGGATTTTCTCCCTAACAGAAATCTTTCACTCTATCCCTTGAGATTTTTGTGTCAATCTATCTAATGGTCACTTTTCAGGTCACATTTTATTTTGCCCTCCCCATCCCACCCCCAGTCATTTTATATGGTTCATCACTAGTTAATTCTTTCCACACTTTCTTTCCTTGGCATTAATTTAAAAATGTTTTTCTCCTATCTTCCTGGCTATCCCTTCTCAGAAACATTTGACAACTCAGCCAGTAATCAAATATTAATATTCTTTGACTGAATGTATAATAATCTCCCCGAAACTTGCTCCTATTTCAGTTTTACCTGTCTTGTTAAAACGTTTCTGCCATCTGCGAAGTTCCTCAGCTAGGACCTGATCATTATCCCTGACTCCTCCCTTTCTATTATCCTGTATTATTCACGTATTTTAACCAAGTTGTTCATGCAATTCTTATGTACTACTTAAAGTCTTCCTCTACTTTTTACGCCCACTACTTTTTGGGAGGAGAAGCGCTATTTCCCCACTTGGAATATATTCCTTTCTGGTGGATTGTGTCTAATACACCATTACTGCAGTCAGACTGACCTTCTTAAAAAATATGTCTGATTTTGTCACTCCTTTGAGTAAATTTGGATAAAGTTCAAGAGTGAATAAAGCTCCACATGCTCTAGATGTGATTTACTCTACTGTTTCA
>NW_012150752.1:744295-744729 GCF_000956105.1 Propithecus coquereli
TAAAACGTTTCTGCCATCTGCGAAGTTCCTCAGCTAGGACCTGATCATTATCCCTGACTCCTCCCTTTCTATTATCCTGTATTATTCACATATTTTAACCAAGTTGTTCATGCAATTCTTATGTACTACTTAAAGTCTTCCTCTCCTTTTTACGCCCACTACTTCTTGGGAGGAGAAGCGCTATTTCCCACTTGGAATATATTCCTTTCTGGTGGATTGTGTCTAATCCACCATTACTGCAGTCAGACTGACCTTCTTAAAAAATATGTCTGATTTTGTCATTCCTTTGAGTAAATTTGGATAAAGTTCAAGAGTGAATAAAGCTCCACATGCTCTAGATGTGATTTACTCTACTGTTTCATCTTATATAATTTTTTTCTTTTTTCCTTTTATTTTTAGATGACATGCAATAATTGTACATATTTATGGGATAC
>NW_012150753.1:0-320 GCF_000956105.1 Propithecus coquereli
CATTTTCTCTTGCATATCATTGTTTTCTTACAATCCATGTTGGAAATTCTTCTTCTGTCATTTCAGTGTACTGAATTTGGTTGGTAACCATTGCTAGAGAGCTGGTGTTCGCCTTCGGGGGCATCCTTTCAGTTTGATTCTTCATACTTCCAGAGTTCTTTGCTGATTCCCTCTCATCTGAAGCAGATATTGCTTCTCACCTTTGGATTTTTATTTAGATAATGACATGCCTAGTTTAGTGTCTGAGCCAGTAGGTGGTGTTTGTGGGTGAGAATCAACCACACCCCATATGATGAGTCAACAAATGTAGTAAAAGTGCT
>NW_012150753.1:3916-4235 GCF_000956105.1 Propithecus coquereli
AAAAAAAATGGCCTTAGAGTTCAGTTAAGCATGATTTACCCTATATCATTCATAAATTTAGCTTCCTTATTTGAATCTTATATACCAACATTTTTCAAAATAAACGTATAAAAATGAAAAGTATTAAACTCTAAACAGCTAAAAGAATGATTAAATTTGAACTTCTAAAAAAATGTTAGGGAATCTGATGAATTAAATATTTCTTAAAGCTCTGTAACTCCCCAAATCCAAAAGAGAAGAAAAACTAAACACCTGCAAAATGTGAAAATATAGATTCACCTAACTAGTGAGTATGTAAACTAATTCAGCTTTTTATTAT
>NW_012150753.1:6540-6929 GCF_000956105.1 Propithecus coquereli
AAAGTGATTCAGAAATTTCTTCTGAAACAGAGAAATGGCAAACTCAACAACAATTCACTAACGTGGCAAAACAATTTATCTTAATTATCCTCTAAGAAATAAAATATTGTCTCCTTCCAATTTTTGATAACGGTAACTCAGTTTTACCAGTGGTCATTATGTTTTTAACATATTAAAATCTTTCTCTTTTTTTATCACTCATGACACAAAAGTAATGAAGTTAAAATGAAAGGAGTTTTGATTAAAAGCATTTTGCTTTATGTTAATAAGTTTAATGGATAGCTCTGACCTTTAAATTATAAAACACATTCATGAATCAGCTAAACAGTAGGTCATCTGGCAAACATAAATTCTACTCCAGTTTATAAAGCAGAAACAGCTAACAAACA
>NW_012150753.1:18599-18914 GCF_000956105.1 Propithecus coquereli
ATGTGGAAACAACCCAAGTGCTTGTCAATTCATGAGTGGATTAATACAAGGTACTTTCTTTAAGAAAAGGATAGTAATAGCAGGTTATTTAATTAAATTATTCTAGCAAGTAAGTGTTTCATAACTCAGAAATAAACTTTAATTCCTGTTTACAGTACACATCTCCCATATCTTATGACCAACTAAAAAATACAAGATAGAAATTTGGGGATTTCAGGTGCACTTGACAATGCTTTTACTACACTGACATTTAACAAATCAAAGCCTAAGATTTGAAATATCTGATCTCAGAGAGATGTTCTTTTATTAATTACT
>NW_012150754.1:0-386 GCF_000956105.1 Propithecus coquereli
TTCAAATGGTTTTTGTAATACACTTACTAGTGCATATCTATTGCCAGTAAAAATATTATGAGCATCATAAATTCTGAATTTTTTCTAGCGACCCTTTAGAAAGCTGACAAATTTTATATGCATACTACCACACTAACCAGACTAGGAGACTGAATAAATGAATTTTAAGCAGCATCTTCAATATAAATATCTGAGTTTAGTTCAAAGGCCTATTTGCAACATTTCTGACTATATCTCTAGATGGTATGTGGTATGTGTGTACTACTTAGAAAATCTGAAAAGTGAAACATAATCACAAAATGAAAAATAAAATCACTGCAAGGAGATAATTATGGTACATGGTTAAGCTAGAATTATAACAGGTAAGACTATATATAAAAACAATT
>NW_012150754.1:3072-3376 GCF_000956105.1 Propithecus coquereli
CCTAGAAGAGCCAGGACTCCTGTGCTGGTCACCTCTGGCTACAAACATCCTCCTCAGCCTATCTCAGTTTGCTATATAAATATTATTTTCTATGCATGCAGCATCTTGAAAAGATTGGAAGCGCTACTTTAAACTAATAATTCTTAAAGTGTTTGGGCTGTGGGGATACCACTTCCAGGTGATCCCCAGAGAGGTATAAAATGCATGTGACACCAAGGACTCCAATGTATTTGCCATTTTTGTTTTAAATATTGATCCACAATAATGTTTACTTACCAACAAAAATGTCCAACCAGATTTTTTT
>NW_012150754.1:5638-7073 GCF_000956105.1 Propithecus coquereli
TTTTCACAAACATGCCTTATTTCCTTTCAGCGCTTGGCTCTCAGCAGTATTGAGTCATATCACTGACTACCTGACTAGCTGCAGACCTACGGTCTATTTGGTCTCCCCTGAGACTGTCAAATATTTGCTGTGAAGCATCAATCTCCATCATCTTTGCTGTGGACTCAAATGTTGAATTCCTACCCCCGCTCTAAAATGGGCAGGGTGACAGATCCTTTTTTAACCTCTTCACAATTGGAATAGTTCTCTGCTCCTCCTATTCCTTGCCCGCACCACCTTCATAAAGAGTCTACATATTTAAGGCCTTTTTTTTTTTTAATGGGCTCCTACCAAGTCCATAGTACTAGCTGCTGTGGATAAAATTAGGAACAAGACATAGTTCCTTAGGAGGCTGTAGGGCACCATGGGAGTAAATAGGAGAGACACAGAAAGGCCAAGAAAATGCAGAAGTGGAGAACGCTGCGGGCAGATGGCACCCCTACCCTGAGCCCTGAGCACGTGCAGACGTCAGTCAAGCAAAAGCATGGGAGTGGCTGGAAAGTGGGCTGGCACAGGCATGGGGAGAAAACATTCTGGGCCAGAGAACAAAGACAGGGTGCCTGAAGCCTGGGGGATGTGTTACTCTCTATCCATAGTAATAATTTTCTCACAATATTCGAATTGACTCAATACCTTTTTATTGCAACCTAGGATACAGTCAATGACAGTTCACAAATATAATACAAAAACTATTGTTCTTTAACCAATCCTTTATTCAAACTGTATTTAATCCAAATGTGCTCCCATATATATCAAAACAGGGCGTCAGGGCTTGGACTACCCTGAAAATAATTATTCTTAAGGATAGAGGACAATATAATGGAGTAATTACTAAATAAATCTTTTGTCAAATTTTAACTACCCAAGAAAAATTCAGAAACGTATTCCGAGCACACCAGATACAACTCTTACAAAAATCTACATTCACATGTGCTTACCTATTCTTAGATACAGGTCTGGTTTTTCTTTTAAAGGAGCAGAGTCGGCAAATCAACTGACTAGGATTGTTTAAAAAGATAAAACATCTGATTTAATTTTTGAAGAGGTGTTTCTGAAAGCGCTACGCCCAAAACCAGGGCTTCGGACTCTGATTTGCTATTCAGGGCTTTCTTCTCTGCCTCTCTGCTGCCCTCATGTGAGGCGACAGAGTATAGCAGCACAGAAAATGCCTCTTAAAAACAATCTGGCTATGTCTCCAGCGTAGAACTAAGAAAAGGGAGGGGATGACGCGCCTAGCACAATTCTTTCTCACAAATTCCAGGAATCTGAATTCGTAGTGACTCAATCACTGTGCAGATGGGTTTCTATTGAATAATATTCTCAGGGCTTGTTTCAAAGCGAGGAGAGTTTTTCCAACATCAGAAGAGAGCTTAAAATATATACATAGAAATGGGAA
>NW_012150754.1:7123-7806 GCF_000956105.1 Propithecus coquereli
AAAAAAAAAAAAAAAAAAAAAGATTATCTTCCGGAGTCCTTTCCCAGAGGACTAAATATTGGTAAATTTTAGCTTTTCCTTTCTGTTTAAACTAGGAAGATATGATCCAGGAAGCTACTGGAGGTTCTGGGTACAGATGTAGAGATAAAGATGGTTTAAGAGGATAAAGAAGATGAGAGAAGTGGATATGAGAGTGAGAAAAAGGGTCCTGGTGGCATTCCAGACCCTGGTTTGAGGTGTTCAGCTCTACCATGGAAAATCCCCTTTTTGCTTAAGCTGGTTCAAGTTAGAGCTCTGTCACTATCAAAATGTGCCATCTAACAGAGGGGGAAACCAACAAATGAAAACCATCTAAATGTAAGTTGGATGGCAAAAGAAAGAAGGAAGGAAGAAAAATTAAAAAGTTAAGTGGGTCAGGAAACCTTTTTGACCTCACCAAACTCACTCAAAGATCCAAACGTTTGTCGACTTTTAATCAGATTTATTGATGTTGGATGACAATCGTGTCAGACCTTCAGGATGAAATTGAAAAAAAGAAAAAAACCCACAAAAAAACTTTGTAATGAACACAAGGATCTGCTATGTAAATCATATAATAATAATTAGAAGAGCATATTAAAACTCAATAGTAATGAGTTTGAAATTTCTCTGATTATTTACAAATTCAAGTCTTCTAAAATTAA
>NW_012150755.1:0-1188 GCF_000956105.1 Propithecus coquereli
AAAAGATATAGAAGGAAATAACAAAAAGTTAAAAAGTGGTGGTGGGGGGGATGAAGTTAAAGCTTAGAATTTTTGTTAGATTTCTCTTTGCTTGTTTGTTTGTTTGTAAGCAGAGTTATCATATGTTTAAAATAATTGGTTATAAAATGTTTTTTGCAAGCCTCATGGTAACTCAAATCAAAAAACCTATAACAGATACACAAAAAATGAAAAACAAGAAATTAAAACATATTACAAGAGAAAATCACTTGTAACAAAGAAAGACAGAAAGGAAGTAAGAAAGGAAGAGAGGAGCACAAAACAACCAGAAATCAAATAACAACATGGCAGTAGTAAGTCCTTACCTATCAATAATAACATTGAATGTGAATGGATTAAACCATCCAATCAAAAGACATAGAGTGGCTGAATGGATAAAGCACCAAGAGTCAACTATATGTTGTCTGCAGGAAACACACTTCACCTATAAAGATACAAATGGAATGAAAATAAAGAGATGGAAAAAGACATTCCTTGCAAATGGAAACCAAAAAAAAGAGTAGGAGTAGCTATAATTCTATCAGATAAAACAGATTTCAAGACAAAACTGTAAGAAGAGACAAATAAGGTCATTAAACAATGATAAAGTGGTCAATTTAGCAAGAGGATATAATAATTCTGAATACATATGCACCAAACACTCGAGTACTCAGATATATAAACAAATATTATCAGAGCTAAAGAGAGAAAGAGATCCCAATACAATAATCACTGGAGACCTCAACACTCTACTTTCAGCATTGGACAGATCATCCAGATAGAAAAATCAACAATGAAATGTTGGAGTTAATCTGCACTGTAGACCAAATGGACCTAACAGATATGTACAGAATGTTTTGTCCAACAGCTGTGGAATTCACATTCTTCTCCTCAGTTCATGGATTATTCTCAAGAATAGACCATATGTTAGGCCCCAAAACAACTCTCAAAAAATTCAAAAAAATTAAAATCATACCAAGTACGTTCTCTGACCATGATAGAACAAAACTAGAAATCAATAATAAGAGGAACATTGGAAAATATACAAACACATGGAAATTAAACAATATGCTCCTTAATGATCAGTGAGTCAATGAAGAGATTAAGAAGGAAATTTAAAAATTTCTTGAAACAAATGAAAATGAAAACACAACATATAAAAACCTATGG
>NW_012150755.1:4772-5077 GCF_000956105.1 Propithecus coquereli
ATCACCAAAAGATTAATACTCATTATATCAGGATGTTGGGATTAATAGTAACTTGACTTTCTTATTCATTTAGTCTTTTAATTTTGAGTTGAATTCTCCATTTTATTATAAAGTCAGATAAAATTAAGCTATTGTCATTTGAAAAATGAAAAAACTAAAGGAATAAACTACAGGATATTTAGAAAATAGTGATGAGAAAGATACCAGGTGGAAAAAATTATAATGATGTAGCCAAATTTATGCTAACAAGAAACTGAATGATTTAATCATTTACATTATCAATCACTGATCAACACATAAATGCA
>NW_012150755.1:8158-9213 GCF_000956105.1 Propithecus coquereli
ATCCTGAAATAAAAAAGTAAAATAAAGTAAAAAATTATTTCCCAGCTAGAATTCTATATTCAATCTGGTGTGAGGGTATAATAAGGCATTTTCATACAGCAAAGATTCAGTATTTACCTTCTATGCATCATTTTGCAGGCGGCTGATCAGAGCATATGCTCCAGAAAAAAGAGGAAATAAACTAAGAAATAAGAAAACTTGGTATCCAGCAGCACAAGAATGCCAAGTGGAAGAGTACAAGGCCATGACATTAGCTATGCAGCAGACCTGAAGAGCAGGTAGTACAGAAGAGCAGAAGGAGGAAAAATTTGAATGGAACTGATATTTTCTAATATGTTTGGGCATGTAAAAAATTATGTGTTCAAAGATGTAACAGATGCTTGAATGTATGGGAAAAAATCAAGGTACAAAAAACCTAAGCAAATGAATTTATAAGACATTTTTTAACTTTCAGAAAAATTAAAAGTTGTACCAAAACTCATATACTACTTGACTCACTGTGAACAATAATTACATTGCCAAAATAAGGAAAACATTAAATATTGGTTAAATTTAAACATTTTAATATAATTACACTGTGAAGATAGAAGGAGGAGGTGGGGAGAAAAAGGAAAAGAGCTTAACCTTCATCTTCTATGGTAGGAAGTTAATAGAGAACGTCTAGTACCAACAAATCCAAAATGGCAGTAAGCACATAGTATTTAGAAATATGGAGGCAAATATAAAGTTAAGCAGCTGGAAGAGTTAATTGTGATTATTTTGAAAATAAAACTGTTGGGGGAAAAAATACAGTGAAGGACGACACTGTGCAGGCCAAACAAAATACATTAACAGAATCATTTAACCTGAATTCTACCATCTGCGACTCCTCTCTGGAGACTTTCACACTGGGGCTTCCACTAAGACCCTGCAGTGCTGTCCCAGGTAAAGGAGCAGGGGATGAGGAAAACTGAGCAGCCAGGGCTCCAGTCCCCACTCCTGCATCAACCAGAGCAACACCCTTTTATCCAGTTTACTTTTTTGGCTACCATTTCAGATTATATTTAAAGATAGTC
>NW_012150755.1:13428-14178 GCF_000956105.1 Propithecus coquereli
TAAGACATAGGCCTACAGAAGTAAATTTAATATTTGATAATGGTAACAATTCAACCAAGCAGAAAAAAGATCGGCTGTTCAAAAATCATGTTAGGGCAGCTGAAAAACTGTTCCTGCTTTCTGCTGATACATAACAACCTTACCCTAAAACTAATGGCTTAAAACAACCCCATTTTTCTAATCATCTGAACAGTAAATTTAAAGAAAAAACTCATTGTTTTATTATATCTTGTGATTTTGTGGGTCAGGAATTTGAGTAAGATCTGGCTGGGTGATTAGTTTTTTTCCAACATGGTAGTGACTCTGTCATTCAGTGATATTCAGCTGACAGGTGAGCTAGTCTAGAGTGTGCAAAAGACACTCTCTGCCTGGCACTTTGGCAGAGAGAGCTGGAAGATGGGTTCCTCTTGGCCCCTTTCACTCTCCAGGTATCCCTGGGCCTTCCCATGCAACCTCTCCAGCATTGTCGTCAGTCCTCCAACATGCTGACCTGGGGCTCTAAGAAACCAAGGTGGAAGTTGTCACTGCTGTCAAATGCTAAGCCCAGAACTGTCAAGCCACACTTCTGCTATACTCTACTGGCCAAAGCAATTATAATACTAAGCCAGATCAATTTTAAGAAGGAAGGAGATAGAATCTGCCTTTCATTGGGGCTACAAATTTGTGGCTTTCTTTAATCTTTCATGCTAGCTAGCTGAGAAAAACAAAAACAAAATTATGTATTATCTTCGCTCTTTACATCAAAATAAA
>NW_012150756.1:0-348 GCF_000956105.1 Propithecus coquereli
GAAAGAAAAATTCTGCATGATCTCACTTATATGTGGAATCTAATAAAGTAGAATTCATAGAAGTAGAGAGCGGCATGATGGTTACCAGGGGCTGGAATTGTGGTGAGGAGGGAATGGGGAGTTGCTGGTCAAAAGGTACGAAGTTTCAGATAGACAGGAGGAATATGTTTTGAGACCTTTTGTGCTATAGTCAATAACAAAGTATTACATATTTCAAAATAAGTTAATTTTAAATGTCTTACCATAAAAAATGACAAGTAAGTGAGATGATGAATATATTAATTAGCTTGATTTAATCATGCCACATTGTATACATATATCAAAACATCACATTATACCCCATAAGTG
>NW_012150756.1:3393-4923 GCF_000956105.1 Propithecus coquereli
TTTATATATATCCCTCCAAAATCTCAACTTAGGTGTTTCCTTCTCCAAAAACTCTTCTCCAGGTCCTCTCTACCTCTGTTTCAGGTGGGATGGCCATCCTACATGCCACAGACCTAAGACCCATCACAATGCAGAGCAGTGACCTTTATCTCGGCATAGTTGGAATGCTCCTTGAGGGCAAGAACATAATAAATGCTATGTGATAACCACATAGTAAACTTTTTTTTTAATGAATGTAGAAGAGTGACATTTTCAGATGCATCTTAAGAAAAATAATAGCCATATTGGTAGAGTGTGTGTGTGTTCTGTGGTTGTGTGTTTGGGAGCTATGGGAAGTAGACCTGAATGAATAAAATCCTGTAAGGAGCATTTGCAACAAATCGAAGATACAATTATGAAGGCCTGGGGCAGGACGATGGTGGGGAGAATGGTAAGAAGAAAATGGGAGAGTTGATTTGGATTAGAATAAACTTAACCAATACTGAATGCAGGGTGCAAGGGGAATGGGGCCAGAAAAGAAGACACATAGAAGAGACATGGGGAGAAGTGACAAGCAGTGCCAAAGGGTGAGTGTTGTCAGCCATAGTGGTCCTATGGGCTCCCATTCCTACCCATTCAGTCTTCTGATGCAGTTCTTCAGCCCAGCCTGGGGTGAAAGAGGGTTGCTCCAGTTGGCCACACCTGCTCTTTAGGCAAAGCCAAGGTGTGTGAATGCCAGGACTTCTACAGCTATACTTCGTGGGGCAAAAAGATGTGAAAAGAGTTAAGCATGTTTACAGTCAGGATGAGGTTATGGCTGAGACGGATCAAAATGGGGAGCTTAATATGGGCCAGTTAGTTATCAGGTTGAGAAAAACTGTGATAGTGTATTTTTCCCATAAAAAATTCCATCCAGATGTCTCATAATGTATCTGCGTTTGCTTGGGAGAAATAGTGTGGGTTTCTCTATCAGCTTTCCTGTGCTCTTCTCAAAGTGGCCTGTTGGTGATCCTATGAAGATTTAAAATTTTGAAAACTATTCAATGGCCAGGAAAACTATTATGAGACAGTAAATGAAAAACAGAACATAAAATTGTATCTACACTATGAGAGCTATGAAAAATTTATCAATGCCTCTGAATAGAAGCTGGTAAGAAACTCAAAAGCGTTTTTTGTTTGGGTGTCAGGAGAGTTTAAAGACCTTTCTCACATTTTGATTTCCATTAACTTTGCTAAAGCCATGAATATTCATTTAAGAAGTTGTTTGTTAATTTTAAAGCAGTGCTGAGAAAGTTGCATTGCTCTTAGTTGTGAATATGGTTGTCAGAGAAGTGATTCTCCCCAGACTAGATGTAGGTTGGGGCATATCTGACCAGATAAAGCATATTGAAAAGAGTGACTCCAGCATCCTTAAGTCAGAGAACGGACATTTCTACAGAGTTTAGAAATCAAACGAAGTCTGCAAGTTGTAGAAAACATGCCCCAAATTTGAAAAAATATGTGCTCTTCCAAGTGGTATCCTAGTAAGAACAGAGTTATATGTGATTCTTC
>NW_012150756.1:5923-6461 GCF_000956105.1 Propithecus coquereli
AGAACATTGTCTAAAGTATTAACATAAAGGTTACCATGGAACAAAAATACAAACCTTTATAAACATAAACACATTTTCTAACAGTTTTAAAAGAGCAAAATGATCAGATTACGTATTAAAAGACAGTCAACATAAGACACATTACACTCCTGAGATCAAACATATCAATTTTATTCATAAAAATAAGCAGGCTTAATTCACCAAAGAGATACACTTAAAACAAAGTGATTCAGAAAGACTAAAAATAAAGGAATGAGTAAAGGCATACAAGGCAAAAGCAAAAGCAAAAAAAGCCCACAAAATTTTCTTTTCTTTTTTTTTTTGAGTTAACAATATCTTTTACTATAGATCTTAGATTTACACATTTCATATATACTTTTAAAGCTTCAATTAACAGTTCAATACAAAATTTAAAAAACGTGTATACGTGCGCACGCGCGCGCGTGTGTGTGTGTGTGTGTGTGTGTGTATGCATTACTGGTTCTCAGGCACAGAATTTAGGAGGAGAGTGGGCCAAGTGTTTTCCCTAGCATAGTGA
>NW_012150756.1:17756-19395 GCF_000956105.1 Propithecus coquereli
TTCCAAACTCTGACGTAAAATCTAGGAGCAATAACAAAGGGAGAGAAACTTGACTACACAAAAATTGAGTGGAAAAAGGAAAAAAACCTTTTTCTTTTACTATGTAAAGAACTCCAGTGGTTATAGAGATAGAAAGTAAATTAGTGGTTGTCTAGCACTGAAAGGATAGGTGAAGGGTATCTATTTTTGGGTAATGAAATTTTCTAAACTATATTGTGGTAACAAATGCACAACTCTGTGAATATACTAAAAGCCAATACAGTGCATTCTGTAAATGGGTGAACTGCACGATATGTGAATAAGATTTCAATGAAGCTGCTAAAAACCCAATACTAAAAAAAATTTACTGTACCCAAAGTCAAAACATACTGCCAAACTGAAAGAAAAATTTTACAACTATTATCAAAGAACTAATATTTCTCATATATACTTTTGACAATATAGCAGAAAATGAACAAAAACTGAAGGCAATACTAGCAAAAGACCCATGCAGAAAGGCAAGTGGCCCTTAAATTAAAAAAGATGTGCAACCTAACTCTATTTTGAGTAGAAACTCAAAATAAAACTGAGATAACATTTTTCACCCATTAGGTGGACAAAAATCCAGAAATTACAACATATGCTATATGCTTTGGAGAAATAGCACTCTTAGGCATTGCTAGTGGATGTGCAAATGCTAAAATCTTTATGGAGAAGAATTTGTCAATACACTTCAAGGCATCTGTCCTGAAGATACATCTCCACAAATGTAGAACGAACACATGCACAAAGCTACTCATTGCAGCATTATTTTTAATTTTAAAAGATTGGGAACAACTCAGACGTCCATCAGTAGGGGACTGGTGAATAAACTATAGTACATACACAGAAAAGAGGACTATTTATCAAACTAATAAAAAGGAATGAAGATGATCAATATAGTAACTCATATAAAATGAGCTCCAGGATAGATTGTCAAGTGAAAAAAGAGGTTGCAAAACTGTATATATATGAATACTATGCTACATTTTGTATAAGAAAGGAAAACATAGAATATATACATATTTACTAAATGTTTTTTAAAAATCAGCATAAATCAGAAGGTAATAGTTTTCAATGGGGGAATAGGGGTTGAACAGGATAGAGATAAAAATAAGATGTCTCTGCATATACCTTACTTATTTTTCACTTTTGAACCAAGTAAATGTTTTACACATTCAAAAGATAAAATTAAATAAAGAAGCAGACCCTAAAATAGAAAATAAAGCAAGATAAATGAACCTAACTGTATATCAAATTGGTAACTATACGGAAGAGTTATTTCAAGTGATTTTTGTATGTAAAAGTCTTCCTGTACATCCTTAAAGCGTGACAAAAAAGAACTACAAAGAAATCCTACACTTTACTCAGTAGCTTTATTGTTAGGAGTAATATTAGTGATATAACTGAAATTATTTTGTGTATGTGTGTTTGTGTGTGTATGTATTACAAACCATAATTTTTGTTGTAAAGGAAAAGATATACAAATATAAAATCAAAGAAATGAAGGAAAAAATCCTATAATGTTGTATTTGAGTTAGAAATGTTTAAATGAATCCATTATTTGTAAAAAATGTATATTTTCTACCTTCATTCACTAAGAAACAATGACACACTGGTA
>NW_012150757.1:0-966 GCF_000956105.1 Propithecus coquereli
CGCCGGGGGAAGAAAGTCCCGAGTCCTTCAGAAGAGCCCACGTCTGTGGACAGGGACGGACAGCCCACGTCTGCAGCCCTGGCGGGAACTGCCCCGCACAGCCAGGGCCCCGCAGTCCTCGGCAGGCCTGGCCGGGTCCGGCCCCGTGCCCGGCACTGTGGCCACCACTGAGCTGGGCTGCCAGCCCTCCCTCCACAGCTCTACTAACCCCCCACCCACCGTCCACAGAGGCCCACACAGCTCGTGGGGAGCGTTGGGCAGCCCCTGGGCCTGCGGTGGGCCCAGGCACCTTGGCCACCCCCCTCCGGCTGTAGCCTGCGCACCAGGCGGCCTCGCCCGAGTAGCCAGCGAGTCATCTTCTACATAACACGTTCTGGGGAAGGCTCCATGTCAGCCAGCACCCGTCCAGTGCATCTGAACGCTGCGTGAACATCCCAGACACATGTGCCAGCACTCACTCAGCCAGGCACAAGACTGGTGCTGGTCCCTGCTACGCCGCAGTGATGAGGCATCCCGCGGGGCACACTCCACGCAGTGGGGGCCGGGGCAGGGAGGCGCGGTCTACGCATGGTGGACACCGTCCGAGGGGTCGGTGCAGAGAGGCACATTTCGTGTCATGATGAACTCTCCCCGAGGGGATGGGGAAGGACACAGATCTTACTTTAGGATGACACTGTCTGAGGAGCTGCCAGGAGGCTGCTCCAACCCCCACCACCAGCCGTGCCCGAGAGCACCCGCTCCCCCGCGCTGGGCAGCATCGACTGTAACGGTCACAGCGTGGGAGGTAAGAGGGCCCCTGTCCTTCCGTGGTGCCAGGGAGCATTCGGTACCTGACTCGTCTCTATAGTAACTGCTCGTGCTGCTCAGCTGCTTTTACAACGCATCATTCACATTTTTCTTATTAATGTGTAAGGCATCTTTATAACATAAAAACATAACCCTCTTTTTTTTTTTTTTTTTGAGACA
>NW_012150757.1:8663-11368 GCF_000956105.1 Propithecus coquereli
GAACCAGATACAAAGTATATATAAAAAAAGAGAACTACACACCAATCTCTCTCATGAACTTAGACCCAAAATCCTCAATAAATTAGCAAACTGAATGCAGTGATGTATAAAAATAATTATATGCGTAGACCAAATAGGATTTACTCCAGGTGTGCAAGGCTGGTTCAACTTTCAAAACTCGATCCGTGTTACCCGCCATGTCAACTAGCCAGAGAAGAAAAAGTGCACGACCCCACCAACTGGCACAGAGACAGCACCTGACAAAATACAGTGGTAAACACCGTCAGCAAACGAGGAACAGAGGGCAACTTCCTCATCGTGACGAAGAATATTTACAAAAACCTACAGCTAACGCCGTGCTCAGCGGTCAGAGTGACCCGCCCCTGCAGCCAAGAGCCAGGCAAGGTGCCCTCTCACGGGATCTTGCTGGAGGTTCCAGCCAGTGCAACACGGCAAGAAAAAACCTGAAGCGTTCAGATCAGAAAGGAAGAAACGAAGTACACAAGACAAGTCTTAGCGTTCAAACTGGTTCCAAAAGAAATTTCCAAAAAGTCTACTAACTTTGGACCATTTGTATCCTTACCGCAAGAGACGTAATAAATGCATTCTCCGGAGACACTTAAGGTACAATATTTATGTGCATAAATTATAGTATATTTGCTTAAAGCAAACCCGAGCTTTCAGTCCTATGCCACAAGCAGCACACCCTCACACTTCGCAGGGCACCTGGACTTTCCAGGTGCATCCCTTTCCTGGCTGGCATCCTCGCGATGTACGTTACACGCAGCATAACCCACACCCTTCTGTGCTCACAAGCCTGCGCCATGCGAACTCTGAACGTCTCTCTGGAAAAAGGCACGAAACAGGATTTTTATACACCAACGATTTCAAATGAGAACAACCGCGTCTAGCAGACGTTTACCTGGCGGACGCGCCGGCTCCGGCTTGGATGAGAGTCGGCAGGACGGCTATGAACAGCCCCAGCTGCACGTCCTGCGCCACCAGCATCCCGAGCAGCACGGTGCTGTAGTCGATGTCGCCTGCGTGGGGAGAGAAGTGACTGAAGACACAGGTTGACCGCAAGCTAACGTCCCGAGTGGACATGCAGTCATGCACGTTTCCACGATAATCCAGATAATCTGGTACTTCACACTTTAAAATCTCGGAGAACAAACACTGAAGCACTTTAACAACCAGAAACTTTTTCTGAAGCGAATCACCAGAATGTTTTATTTCCACTACTTAGTAAAACTGCCAAGCCCCTAGAAAGACTAACAAAGGGAAAAGAAAGAGAAGATGCCAAGTGCCACCATCAGGAATGAAACAGGACAGCACCACAGACCCTGCAACATCGAAGAGTTACAGCAAGTGTTACAGCGACCCGTCCCGAAGGGAATAACCGAGCGGCACGCGGAGTGTTGGAGAGTCAGCGTTTTATTCGCCGGCGGGCCCAGAGGAGACTTGTCTCCAAATTCTGAGCCCCGCTTCCTTATTTTTGTCTAGTTTTATACTTTTTTGGGTTACACACATCCAATAGCATACAAGCATAAGTGGTTAACCAATTAGCAATAGGATTCAAAAGATAGCCAATTAGCAGTAGTTTTTACAGGCATTTGTTTTGTGACAGGCTTATAACTTTGCTTAACTGTTTTGCGGTTTTAGCGGAATTTCCCAGACGTTTTCTAATACCATTTCTCAGAAGTTCCCCTAACAGAAGGACGATAGAGGAACACTACGAACAACTCCACACGTGTAAAACTGACAACCGAGACAGAACGAAACGCTTACAGGAAAAGGCCATTGCAAAGAGATGACGGGAGAATCAGGAGACGACGGGCTTGGACAGCCACGCCAGTCTCGCTCTGTGCCCAGAAACACATGCAGCAGCTTCGCCTCCGACCTGTGCGCCTTCCCCGAGCGGCTCCAGAGAGGCCTGCCTCAGCCTGTCGGGGACCAGTGCTGTGTCCCACGTGTGCAGACCCGCCTCCACCCCAGTGAACACCTGCTCCGGGTGAGACACACGCGGGCTCGGTGGACACACGGGACAGAGGGCTGTCGCCGTGCCTGGCTGGTAGGAAGAAAGGGAAGCGCCACGTTTTCCGTGAATCCAGCACGGTGCACACGCCTCCCGATGTCTCCATGTCAATCACACAATTCTGGCTTTGGACTCTTTGAATGTGCTTCTGAAAATTAAACTCCCACCCCAAAACAAGGTATTTTTTATTTTTACAAAAACTGTTTTTAAAGACCGGTCTCACGGAATAAGATTATATAAAAAGCAGAACTAAACAAAAACACAAACCCTCACTGCCAGCAAAAATCTCATTTTGATGGCAAGTCCAGCCAACCCTTTCAGGGAGCTTGATTTACTCACTACATAAAATTAAGTTGCTGGTGAGCAAAGTATCTTGGCTTAGAATTTTAAAACGCACTAACCAGAAATTCTTAATAAAAATTTCAAACTATGCAAAAGTAGAAAGAATGATACAATGCATCTCTAGGAACAGATAATCCAGTCTCAATGATCGACTCATGACTAATCTTCTTGCATGTATTAACCTCTATCCTGTCCTCTCGAGGGAAATCCCAGACATCCTACGAGCCATAAATCTCCGTGTGCATCTCTAGGGTGTGAAGCTGGATCAGAATCAGAGAGGAAGAATCAAACGCTGTCGGTAACAGATGACGTTACTTTACGTGCAGAA
>NW_012150757.1:11486-12076 GCF_000956105.1 Propithecus coquereli
GAGGTCTCACGACGGGGTCTGCCTGCAGCAGCCCACAGGGATGCCTGGACCATCCCCAGGGCAGGGGCGGCTGGTCCAGATACTGCTGGGGCAGGAGGTTGCATCTGTGTCCCCCTGCTCCCTTAGGTCCGGGAGGAGGCAGATTTTTAGGAGGGTTTCTCACCCTCCGTTCCCCAGTGGAAAGTCCAACGCCCAGGTCACGCAGCGAGCACACAGGTGGGCCCAGAGCACGGCGGGCCCTCCACTCCTGCCCAGAGCAGTGTGGCTCTGCTGGGGAGGCAGCCACGTCGCTTTGGTTTTCTCTGTTCCTACTTTCTCTTCTGTTCAGTGCAGGTGAGTATCCGTGTGAAGTTGCGTGACATTGTGACCCTGTGTTTTACTATTACAGAGCAAGGTGACAATGCACCTGAGCAAGACGCCGTCGTGCTGCCAGGGCTCCCCACGGCAGCCGCAGCAAGCCTGGCTTCACCCGCAGAGCAGACAGAGGCGCCGACGTCTCACAGACTCAGATCAAACTACAGCCAACGAGTAAGAGTTGGAAATACCTTTCATTACCAAAGAACCTCGATTTTATAGGAAAAAAGTATGAA
>NW_012150757.1:12970-13560 GCF_000956105.1 Propithecus coquereli
GAGGTCTCACGACGGGGTCTGCCTGCAGCAGCCCACAGGGATGCCTGGACCATCCCCAGGGCAGGGGCGGCTGGTCCAGATACTGCTGGGGCAGGGGGTTGCGTCTGTGTCCCCCTGCTCCCTTGGGTCTGGGAGGAGGCAGCAGATTTTTAGGAGGTTTCTCACCCTCCGTTCCCCAGTGGAAAGTACAACGCCCAGGTCATGCAGCGAGCACACAGGTGGGCCCAGAGCACGGCGGGCCCTCCGCTCCTGCCCAGAGCAGTGTGGCTCTGCTGGGGAGGCAGCCACGTCACTTTGGTTTTCTCTGTTCCTACTTTCTCTTCTGTTCAGTGCAGGTGAGTATCCGTGTGAAGTTGCGTTGACATTGTGACCCTGTGTTTTACTATTACAGAGCAAGGTGACAATGCACCTGAGCAAGACGTCGTGCTGCCAGGGCTCCCCACGGCAGCCGCAGCAAGCCTGGCTTCACCCGCAGAGCAGACAGAGGCGCCGACATCTCACAGACTCAGATCAAACTACAGCCAACGAGTAAGAGTTGGAAATACCTTTCATTACCAAAGAACCTCGATTTTATAGGAAAAAAGTATGAA
>NW_012150758.1:0-413 GCF_000956105.1 Propithecus coquereli
AACCCTACTCAGGAGTCGTCCCTCCCTGCTTCGTTTTTCTCCTTGGCATTCATTGTCTTAGAGGATACCCTGTGACTGACTTAATTATTTATCTTCAAAAATATCTATCTTACTCCTCTAAAATGGAACTTCCATGAGATTAGAAGTTTGGGCTCATTTTGTTCACTCACACATATCCAGTGCCTAGTACAGTACCAGGCACCCGATATATACATATATGAATGATTGAATATTACAATAATAGAAAATAAAATGTGTATTGCTTTTGGAGGATTGTGCATAAAATAAACAGAATCAGTTATAATTAAGGCATTATTCTAAACCTTTCCAGAATAACTCTGTACGTTTAGCTACCCATTGCTATTTATTTCTACCCAAATCTTGGTAAAGTGCCTTCTACTCAGATAAAAAAA
>NW_012150758.1:2303-2715 GCF_000956105.1 Propithecus coquereli
ATTACCAAAACATTTGTCTACAGGGAAGATTGATCTTCAGAAACAAACATACATATACACAAAGAAAAAAAGTTGAGTTGTAATAAAAACCTAGAGCTCCTAGTGAACTCTCACGGGCAGACTTCCAGGATAAAAGTACCTCACAGCTAAATTCGCTATGTAGCTGGAGCCCTTGGGTGCTGGAGATGACTTACCTGAGGTTATTAGAAAGAGTTTAAATGAAATGTAGGCACATCGCCACAACTACAGGCCTATTCCAAGGCTGCCTGGCCTATCTCTTAGTAGTGTCGTCATCCCATAAGGGCCCACACATTCCGTTCCCACTCCTCCCTGATGGTTGTACTTTCCGTCTTTTCCTTCTTTAATTGGAAAGATATATGGACAAATACAATGAGTAATATAACAAGCATAC
>NW_012150758.1:5908-6282 GCF_000956105.1 Propithecus coquereli
AAACCAAATGTTTATTAACAATATATCTGAAACATGCTATATTTTAAAAAGTGGTCCACTTTCAAGAATTGACCTATTTCCTTTCTTCAAAATCGTAAAAGAGAGAAAAACATTTAGGAAGAAAATAGTACTTTTTGTAAAACCTTACTCAATGAGATGTGATGCTTGCTTTGAGTTCTTCATTCATGTGTCAACCAGTTAAACGCACGACAAGGTGCATTGCAAAATCAGAAGATGCTGGTGATTTCCATATTTGCTTTCTGATCTTTTTCAACACACTCTGGGAACAGCTCCCTAGGAAGGGCACCTCGAAGCCTTCACTGGCAAAGAATGTAGTGGGCTCATTCCCTGGGTGTGCGCTGCATGAAGCACAT
>NW_012150758.1:9593-9849 GCF_000956105.1 Propithecus coquereli
GGAATTTTTCAAAAATAAGCAAAGCATCAATAAGCCATAGCACTCTCTAGAGAGGACAATGAATAGACATCTGTGCATAATTTTATCAGGTACAGTAGGAACAATGTAACTAGAAGAAAATAATACATTTACAGAAATTTCTATAGTGAAAAACTAATAATAACTATTTTTGCAACATAGCATTGTTCAGTTTTTCTATTCCTATTAATTCTCTAGTTTCTTCATTTTGTCATCTGCTTATGCTACTGGCAAACAC
>NW_012150759.1:0-307 GCF_000956105.1 Propithecus coquereli
TTATGATCTTTCTTAAAGAGAGCCCCCTCTCTTGGTTCTCTTTTTGTACTTTCCATCACTTTTGGGGGCCATTATTCTTCTGTATAAAGTTTAAATCCATTTTATCAAATTTCAAAATCAAAATGAAATAGCCATAACAAAATTCCCTGTTGATATTTTAATTGAAAATGTATTAAATTTAATATTATTTGTAGAAGAGGTGATATTCATACGCTATTAAGTCTTCTCAACCAAGAACATGTATTATGTTTTTTGCTTAGGTATTATTTTATGTGATTCCTTAAGATTGAACTATAAAAGAAACTAG
>NW_012150759.1:3290-3540 GCF_000956105.1 Propithecus coquereli
AACCTTGCTAAACTTACTCATTAGTTTTAATATTTTTTATTATAGATTCCTTAATGTTTCTTTTATAAATGGCAATGTCATCTGTGAGGAAAGACAAGTTTATTTATTCTTTCCAATTTTATGCATTTTATTTCATTTTCTTTTTCTATTATACTGGCTAGGACTTCCAGTAAAATATCAAGTAAAAGTAATGAAAATGGACAATTTTATATTATTCTCAATCTTTAGGAGAATGCCTTCAATGTTTCAC
>NW_012150759.1:5205-5455 GCF_000956105.1 Propithecus coquereli
TAGTATTGTTTTGACTATTCTAAGTCCTTTGCATTTCCATGTAAAGTTTATAGTCATCTTACTAATTTCTATTTTTAAAAGACTGCTGAATTATTATGATTGTGTTGAATCTTTAGATCTATTTGGATAGAATGGATAGCTTAATAATATTAAATCTTCTAATCTTTGATCATGATGTATCTATTCAAGTTTTCTTTATTATTTCTCAGCAATGCTTTATATTAATAGTTTTCAATGTAGAAATCTTATA
>NW_012150759.1:7030-7476 GCF_000956105.1 Propithecus coquereli
ATCTTCTACTACTTTTCTAATTGATATTCTATAGGTTAAGCTTGAACATGTGGTCTATTTCCCATCCCTAAGTATTTTTGTGTATTGTGTGATAGAGTGTTGAGATTCAATTTTTATTCTATATGGATATTGAGTTGTTCCAGTGTCATTTATTGAGAAGATTTGTCTTTCCTCATTGAACTGTGTTGAAAATCAATGGAATATATAATGCGGGTCATTCTGAAGTCTATCCTTTCCCTTTGAGCTCTTTGACCATTGTTATATCAATACCATACTATCTTTATTATTGTAGCTTTGCAAAAAAATCTTAAGATCAGGTAGTGTAAATTTTCCAACTTTATTATTCTTTTGTAGTATTGTTTTGACTATTCTAAGTCCTTTGCATTTCCATGTAAAGTTTATAGTCATCTTACTAATTTCTATTTTTAAAAGACTGCTGAATTATT
>NW_012150760.1:0-573 GCF_000956105.1 Propithecus coquereli
CAAATCTCAACTACTAAGCACCTTTCCCAAAGTTAAAAAGCAATTATGTGAAGGAGCTAGGATGTGAATATAGACTCCTGTGAGCTGAGGAATGCCGATGTGAACAGAGGTGTACTCTCTGGCAAAAGACCAGAAACCAGCGCGGAGCTGTGGGCGAGTCTCTGAATCCACAGCTTTCCAGCACCAAGCTTTCCCAGCACTGTGAAACGAATCAGCCACACTCTATTTCCATTTTAATCACAATAAAAGGTTAGCACGTTGCAAAATAAATAAAATGTCCATAATAAGCGTTTATCTCTTTAGTATAATTATAATTTTTTTAGTCTGTAAAAAAGTTCCCTATATGTGTGGGGTCAATAAGTACCATTCCATCATTTTCACAGGGACCAACCACTTTAGAGACGGTCTAAATTTCAATCAGTATAAACCAAAAATAAATATTCTTAATTTCTGTGCAGTTACTTGCTCTGTTCATATATGTGTTACTAATGCATAAAAAAATCAAACAGTTGTTCAAGATAAATGAAATTTGCTTAATTGAAATTTTTCACCTACTGTTTCTATTAGGACAGC
>NW_012150760.1:5265-7955 GCF_000956105.1 Propithecus coquereli
ACGATGATGATGACGAAATTAAGAACAGGCTATTTTGGTTAACTCTAAGATTCTTATAAACAACAATTTAAAAGTTATAAAAGTAAACATTATACTCGTGAATTTAAAATTATAGACATAATGTTTGTGTAGACTTAATGTATAAAAAATTCTATTTCTTATATCATGTTTCACAGTTTTATTAATATATTGCCATTTCCATGTATTTCTAGGTGATTCCAATGGGGGAGGGTTAGCTGAATCCATATCTAAAATGTTATCCGAGGCAGAATGGAATCTGTAAATTATAGCAATAATGTAGATCTGTTCGGTGTGTTTTTCACATTTCAAAATTCCTTGATGTCTAATATCTTCTAATAATGCAGTGTGTGACAGGATCATGGCCTCTGTTGTACGGAGATGGCAGACACATGGGCAGAGAGAGGGTCAGTGACTTAACCAATGTCTTTTAAAAAGTCAGTATATCAGGAGGATTCATGATACCAGATCTCCTGACCACACTTCAGGATTTCTTTCTCTGCACTGTGCTGTTTTCTTGCTTATATAAATTGTTCTGAATTAAAACTGTGCAGACACGTTAAGGAAATTTTAAACATTTTCACATAAATTGTTAATGTATCTATATTTTACAGTGGCAAATATAATCAGAAGTTGTCCATATATTAAAATTGGCTTCTAAATACAAGATTTTTACCAACTACAAACGGTTGTATTTTGCAAGATCATTTGTATGCTGGTTGTTTTAAATTGATATGTATTTTATCATATCAAAAATCTTAGAAATGGTGGTCAAGTCTCCAGTTCGTCTACAAAAGTCTGTCTATACATCCAACAGAAATATGTATACAAATAGAACCAAAAGGCATGAGCAAGAATGTTCACAGAAGCATAATTTGTAATAGTCGCAAACTATAAACAACCCAGATGTCTGCCTATAGCAGAATAAACAAATTATAGTACAGACATAACAGTGGAATTCTATATAGCAATGTAAATGAACGAACCACTGCCAGATCTAACAATATAGATAAATGTTAACACTGAGCAAAAGAACGTAGTCACACAAAAAAGTGAAGACTGTAAAATTCCATGTGTACAAAGTTCAAAGGAAGGTAAAATCAATTAGGAGGCATCAAAGTCACCACAATTACCTCTAGGGAGGAAGGGGCGGGTAATGGCTGGCACAGTCCATAGGGGGCTTCTGGAGTGCTGGTAATATTCTACTTGGGAGGTAGCCCTGGTGTGCTCACTTATCCATATACTTTTCTAAATGTATATAATACTTAAATAAAAAATTATTTAAAAGTAATCCATCTAACACATAGCATAGCTAAAGAATGTATGTTTCTACCCTCCTTCTCCCTCCAAGTGCTTTTCTCTATAAGGCTACCATGTTTTCCGTCCCATAAGGTTGCAGCTGAGGTGATCATGACAGTGTATGTTACAGTCCCACGAGATAACTAGGATAAATGTATACACAGAGTGAAGACACAGTATAGAAGAACGGTAAATGACTCCAGTAGGTAGGAGGGAAAGGGAAGGGTGTTGAAAGGCTTCCTTCATTGCAAACCTCAGGAAGTCCAAATTTTCAGGAGGAAAGTAATATGATTAAACAAAATTCATGTATTGGGTTAATGACTGTCAGCCATGGCCCTTCCAAATTGATTTATTACTTAAAAACATTATGATTTACCTTGGCAAGGATGTAGAGAAATCGAAATCCTTGTGCACTGTCCTGGGATTGTAAAATGTTGCAACCGCTATGGAAAACAGTATGGTGATTCCTCAAAATATTAAATAGAGAACTAACATATGACCTAGTAATTCCACTTTGGCTATATACCCAAAAGAATTGAAATTAAGGTCTTGAAGAGGTATTTACACACCCACGTTCATACCAGCACTATTCACAAGTCAAGCGGTGGAAGCAACCCAAATGTCCATCAGTGGATGGATAGGCAAACAAAATATTGTATATACATACAATGGACTACTATGAAGCTTTAAAAAGGTAGGAAATCCTGTCACATGCTATAGCATGGATTAACTTTGAAGACATTATCTTAAGTGAAATACGGCATTTACAAAAAGATAAATACTGTACGATTCCATTTATATGAACTATCTAAAGTAGTAAAATCATAGAAACATAAAGTAAGATGGTGGGGACAAGAAGCTGGGGGGAGGAAGAAATACGGCATTGTTGTTTAATGGGTAGAGTTTTAGTTTTGCACTATAAAAAAGTTCTGTAGGTTTGTTGCACAACAATGTGAATATATGTAATGCTACTCAACTGTAACTTAAAAATGGTTAAGATTGTGAATTTTATGTTATGTGTAGTTTTTTTTTTGCCATAATCAAAACCAAAAACTATTATGACTTGATACCCTGCAGGAAATTCTTGTTGCTAAGATGAAGAAATGTGGCTCTCATACAGAGTGTGCAACTTAACCCAGATCAGCATCTGATCACACACCGAGGTTTCTGTGTTTGGCCCTTCTACTTAAGCGTATTTATCAATGATGTGGATGAGGATGTTAAAAAGCAATGTTATCAAAGTGCAGATCACACAGAACTTTGGGGAGGGTATAAACACCATGCTCAATTACAGAATCAGGACTTTAAAGGATCTCTTAATTCTGATTTCCTTCAAATTTTTATCTAATTTCTCCCCTTCCCTTTACTACCAC
>NW_012150760.1:10493-10813 GCF_000956105.1 Propithecus coquereli
TTTGAGATAACAAATGTTTATTGTTTTAAGCTGCTAAATTGTGGGGCTAATTTGTTATGCTGCAATTAATAACTAGTATAGCTATTGAGATTTTAGGGTTGCTTTTACCATTTCCTAATCTATCCCCTTCTGACATATACCACTCCTCCCTCCACGCATCTCCCAAAATGGAGACATTCACCAAAGTCCTTCCTTGACCTCCTTTCTTCTCAAACTGTTTTTATGACATCAACTTTCAGTTACATGTGGATGGATGAATTTCAAATATATATCTCTAAATACTGACCTCTTTCCCGACTGACCCACACTTCAAACTTTGC
>NW_012150760.1:14469-14786 GCF_000956105.1 Propithecus coquereli
ATCTCCTTTCCTAAAAATAAATGGCCCACTTTCCTGCTTTAAACGCTTATTGCTTCTCTATATGTGATTCTTTCCTAAGATCATAAAGAATCTCTTTGAAGAAGGAAAAAAGCACATAAAAATATCTTTACTCTAAAAATAGAAAATGATAAAATTTGTAATTATTTGAAATGGCCAAACTAATATGATCAGGTTTTACATACAAATTCTATGTAACTCACGTAGGCTCACTAACTATATCGTGTAGTTAGCTCGTTAAAACTAGAAATGTAGTTGATAGAAGATTAAGTTCTAGAATGGAATTCAGAGATCCAATG
>NW_012150761.1:0-1111 GCF_000956105.1 Propithecus coquereli
TAAAACCCTATCATTTATGAAATCTAATTTTCAGTAGGTAATTTAACATATATTTATATTCCTTAACAGTAGAGATAAATAGCTTTGGATATTTGTAGAAGTTGGACCAGTATCACCCTTTCAAAGAAACCCAAACCATTTCAAATGCATTTGATATCTACCATAAAAAACAGTTACTACTTCATTCCAAGAATCTGAAGCTTACCCTGAAATGCAGGCTTGTTCATACTAGCCATACGAGGACAGTAATGTTGACCTGGGAAGCCCTGAATGTGAACTTCCAGAGGAACTGGGCGCACTGATGGCCGGAAGTTGAACAAGCCCATCTAGAGTAAATATGAGAGAGAAACCATTTTCAATTTTTATATTTAAGTTTGTAATGTTATGATACCTCCTTAATATGGCCATCTAAGCCACACTACTAAACACTTAATTTATCAATCTTTCACATACTTGTTTAATATTGAGCCAGTCAGCAAGGTCTCTGGCATTCGCTAATGCAGTAGACAGTCCAACTATTCTAACAGGCTTTTCTGTGTGTGATGAGATGAAATTTGTTCGAGATACAATGACCTCTAGAACAGGGCCTCTTTCTTCCCCTAGGAAATAGAAATAATAGATGTTAAAAAGTCTGCTTGTTAGTAGTTGCTGGCTGTTGCAACTACGAAAGTCAAAGTTTGTAGGTTTCTCAGAAAAACTAAAAATAGAACTACCATATGATCCAGAAATCCCATTGCCGGGTATATATTCGAAGCAATTGAAATCAATATGCTGAAGAGGTATCGGTACTCCTATGTTCATTGTAGCATTATTTACAATAATCAAGATAAGGAATCAACCTAAGTGTCCACCAACAGATCCACAGATAAAGAAATTGTGGTATATATACACAATGCAATACGATTTAGCCTTAAAAAAGACGGAAATCCTGTCATTTGTGACAACATGGATGAACCCAGAGGACATTATTCTAAAAGAAATAAGCCAGGTACAGAAAGATAAATGCTGCATGATTTCATTTACATGTGGAATCAAAAAAAGTTGAATTTATGGAAGTAAAGAGTAGAAAGATGGTTACCTGAGGCTGAGGGAGTGGGGTATGGCGAGGAAA
>NW_012150761.1:1161-2367 GCF_000956105.1 Propithecus coquereli
TATTTTCTCTATTATTTTTTCCAAATTTCTATGTTATTTTATGCTTTCATTATAGAATAAAATGAAATAGAACTAAATGTATAATTTCCATTATAATATACACTAATCTGAAATGTATAAGAAGTAGAAGATAAAATATGTTGCTTACCTCTCTTTCATCCATATTCAACCACTGCTTTGGATCTTCTTCAGTAGCCAAAAAGGCTATCAATTCCAAAGCAGTAAGACGAGTTTGACGTCTAGATGAGACAAATATCAAAACAGGTTTGGCAGGAGAATGGCTTCTAATTGCTGTTAAAAAGTTGTGGAAAATGAAATGGTAAGCCATTTAACAAAAGAATATGAACTTCAATAGCTATCAAAAGGATACATGGAAACTAATGATGTAAATGATTTAGGTGAATTTTTAATTTGGTCATAAAATTTAGCATTATTCCACGTACTATATGGATCTGGCAGCATATTGGACATATGACAAGAAGGAGGTGGTGAGGCCCTACCTATGGAGTATATTGCCTCAGAAAGAAAAAAGATTATGTCTGCTCCAAGTTCCATTCTAAGCTGTCAAAGAAGGAGAAACTAAAAGGCTGAGACTCTCCATTAAGAGATATACACGGACACAGAATCTCGGGTTGTTTTTCTATTTCTTTTTTCTATTCTATTTTCTACTGAGTTGTGTTTATGAGATACTTCTGCTTGCCTAAGCATGATATTACAGCTAACTAGTCCTGGGGTCTGGTGAGAGAGTCAAGTCCTACAGGGTGATGAAAATGTCTAAGAAAGACCACAAAAAATTCCTTTTATTTTTGTCCTTTTAACAGTAGATGGAGACGTTAGGAGAGTTTGTGTCAATAAACAGGTTAAGAGATAAATCAGATGAATGTTTTCCCTCCGTTTTTCTAAAAACACATGTTTGAGATTTCAAGTGGGAAGATAAGAGAATGTAGAAGAGGGTTGAAGAGAATACCATGACTGAATGTATATCTGAGTAATGGCACATGGTAGTGAGCATAAAGATAAGATGAGTAGTTTGAAACCTGAGTAACAGGCAGAGCGAATTTTGTAAATCAAATCTCTAAAAAAAATTACTTAAAGAGCCACATAAATCAATTGGCCTAACTGGGAATGGGCTTTCTTTGCTATACATAGGAGCCAAAACTCCGATAAGATGCCACAAGCAGAATATATATTTATGTCGATATGGCT
>NW_012150761.1:7087-8125 GCF_000956105.1 Propithecus coquereli
GAATATGATAAGGGGTTAAAATCCAGAATATATAAGGAACATATATAACTCCATAGCAAAAAATCTTAAATAATTCAATTAAAAATGGGCAAAGGATCTGAATAGACATTGTTTTCAAAGAAAACATACAAATGGGCAGCAGATATATGGAAAGGTGCTCAACATCACTAATCATTAGGGAAATGCAAATTAAAATAAAAGTGAGATATCACCTTATACCTGCTAGGATGGCTATTATCAAAAAGCCAAAGGATAGTTGAGTGTGGTGGCACACACTTGTAGTCTCTCTTGGGGAGGAAGCGGGGAAAAGGGGAACCATTGTACACTATTTAGTGGGAATGGAAATGGAATGTTATGGAAACAGTATGGAGGTTCTTAAGAATTTAAACATGGGACTATCCAGCAATCCCACTTCAGGGAATATAACAAAAGGAAATGAGATTGGTATCTCGAAGAGATATTTGCACTCCCATATTTTTTTTCATTGCAGCATTATTCAGAATAGCTAAGATATGGAAACAAGCTAAGAGTCTCAGGATGGATGAATGGATAAAGAAACTGTGGGACGTATGTGTGTGTGTGTGTGTGTGTGTCTATGTGTGTGTGTGTGATATATACACACACATACAATGGAATATTATTCGGCTCTAAAAAAGAAAGAAAATTCTACCATTTGCAACTATATAGAACTTGGAGGATGCTATGCAAAGTTAAATAAGCCAGATACAGAAAGAAAAATACTGCATGATTTTACTTTTATGTGGAATCTAAAGAAGTCAAATTTGTAGGAGTAAAGAGTAGAACGGTTGTTATGAGGGGTAGAGATGGGGGAATGGGGAGATATTGGCCAAAGGGTATGAAGTTTCATTTATGTAGAATGAACATATCTAATGTATAGCATGGTGATGGTAGTTAATACTGCTGCAGTGTATACTTGAAATTTGCTAAGAGAATAGATTATAAATGTTTCAACACAAGAAAGAGGTAACTATGTGAAGTGATGGATAGGTTAATTAGTTTGACTGTAGTAATCACTTG
>NW_012150761.1:11130-11605 GCF_000956105.1 Propithecus coquereli
AAAGCTCAGATGATTGTTAGTATTTTTCGGCAATGAAGTGTTTTTTTAATTAAGGTATGTACATTGCTTTTTTAGACATAATGCTATTGCACACTTAATAGACTACAGTATAGTGTAAACATAACTTTTATATGCAATGGAAAACCAAAAAATTTGTGTGACTGGCTTTATTGCAACATTTGCTATATTGTGGTGGTTGGGACAGACCCCACAGTATCTCCAAAGTATGCTTGGACTGATCTAGTCCCCTGGAAAATTCATTGAGTGACAAATCTACTTATCAGGACCTGCCAGTGTATTTAGAACCAGCTATTTTAGAGATTATGAACTGCCTTTTCTAATTGAATGTAAGTATATGATTCTTTCAACAGACCTTTGATGTAGGATACTTGTTGAAGACTCTGAAAATGGCTAATTCAGCTGCAACAGTCTTTCCCGATCCAGTGGGTGCTCCAAGTAGGACATTACAGTCTGT
>NW_012150762.1:0-2835 GCF_000956105.1 Propithecus coquereli
GGACAGATCACGTATGAATCAAAAATGGGAGGGTCTGGCCGGCCTCAACCCAGTGATGGAACTCAACATCAACCAATAGGACAAACGGTGGGACAAAGGAACACCACATGCCCCAGATGTGCTGGCACAGCAAGGATACAAGACCACCCCCTACCCGGTAGAATCCTTGCCAGGACTGTTTCTCCACAGTCTAACCCTAAGAAGCAATCAGATAATACACACCACAGGACGTTTCAAAAGACTAGGCCCTCAAAACCACAGTGATACCACTTGGCCTCCGCCAGGACAGCCAGAATCAACAACAGCGAGTGTTGACGAGGATGTGGAGGAACTAGACCCCTCCTATGTTGCTGGTGGGGATGTAAAATGGTGCATCTGCCTTGGAAAACAGTCTGGTGGTTCCCTGAAATGTTAAACAAAAAGTTCCCATAGGACTGAGCAATTTGCACTCCTAGGTATGTACCCCAAAATACTGAAAACAAGTCTGCACCAAAATTTGTACGTGGATGTTCACAGCGGCATTATTCGTGACAGACAAAAGTGGCAACAGCCCAAATGTCCATCAACTGATAATTGGATAAATAAAAAGACACAAAAAAGAAGGAAGTTCTGATACATGCTACGACACAGACACACCTTGAAGACATGATGCTAAGCAAATGAAGCCAGTCACTAAGGACCAAATTGTACGATTCCACTTATCTGAAATATCCGGAAGAGGCAAATCCATAGAGACAGAAAGTAGATTAGTGGCTGTCTAGGGCTGAAGGCGGGGGCTGAGGGAAAACGGGAAATGACTGCTAATGGGTACAGGGTTTCTTTTGGGGTGATGAAGATATTCTAAAATTGATTATGGTGACAGTCGTACAACACTGTGAACTTTCATTCATTCAATGAATGAATCGTATGGTATCTGAATAGTAGCTCAATAAAGCTGTTACCAAGAAAAAAAAAGATGATGGGTCTAACACTCTTCAAAAATGTCAAAGTCATAAATGCCCCTTCTCCCCTAAAGCAAGGGAACTCTGATAGACTTAAAGAGGCATGAACACCAGATGCAATGCGCAATCCCTGACTGGGAGTTGGGTTTTTTAAAAACTCTACAAAGGAAATTTGAATATGGATTATACATTACAAAATATTATTGTACTAAATTTAAGTTTCTTGGGTGGAAAAATGGCATTGTGGTTCTGTAGGAGAAAGTATTAAGATGTCTGCAACTAACTTTTTTTTTTTTTTGAGACACAGTCTCGCTCTGTTGCCTGAGCTAGAGTGAGAGCCGTGGTGTCAGCCTAGCTCACAGCAACTTCAGACTCCTGGGCTCAAGCGATCCTCCTGCCTCAGCCTCCCGAGTAGCTGGGACTACAGGCATGCGCCAGCATGCCCGGCTAATTTTTTCTAGATATTTTTGGTTGTCCAGCCAATTTCTTTCTATTTTTAGCAGAGACGGGGTCTCGCTCTTGCTCAGGCTGGTCTCGAAATCCTGAGCTCAAAGGATCCTCCCAACTCAGCCTCCCAGAGTGCTGGGATTACAGGCATGAGCCACCGCGCCCAGCCAGCAACTAACTTTCAAATGGTTTGGCCAAAAAGAAAAAAGAAGCATGTATATCAAGTTTGGGGGGAAAAGTGAACAACCAGTAAATCTATGTGAGGAGTTCATAGCTGTCCTTTGTTCTATTCTTTCAACTTTTTGGCAGTTTGAAAATCTTCAAAATAAAAAGTTAGAGGAAACGTTATCTTGATTGAGGTGATGTTCTCAGAGGTGCACGCACATGCCGGAATGTATCAGCTTGTACACTTTCAGTGTGCGCGGTCTGTTGAGGTGCAATGTAATATATTGACATTACACCTCAATAAAGCTGTTAAAATGTTGGTGGGAAAAAAAGGACTGGAAAGTGTCAAAGTTATTTTGGTCAAAATACTTTTCTTGCAAACAGCAAAAACTGCAAGCCTCTTTAAAAAAAAACCCAAAAGCTCAACAGAATGGGGAAAAAAAAAACAAAAGGCAGTTCCCAGAAAATAGCAATGGATTCTGAATAAATGAAAGGACCATCTGTCTCATATACAATAAAACCAAAAAGTTCAATGGCCCACTGCGCTGGAGAGGGTTTGGGAACCAGCCCTCACGAGTGTTTGGTGGGCGTGGAAAGTGGTATCGCCCTCTTGAGGCGTGTTTAGTAACGTCTCTCAATACTAACCACGTGCACGGAGCGTACAGGACACAAGCAAAGTGAATTGATGTACTTAGATCAGCAGAGTGGTGACCTTGAGGGGTTAGTGACCTTGGGGCTTAGTGACCATGTGGGCCCACAAAGGGACTTCAGGGGGCTAGAACAGTCCATTTCTAGATCTGCATTCGGTGTGTGTGCTCAGTGTGTGACAATTCATCATGTTGTAGACTGAGACACACAAAAGTGCACCAATGACATTTCAATTAAAAATTTTAAAAATGCAAAGACCCTTTGACTCAGCGATCTCATTTCTAACAATGTACAGATGAACTTGTCTATGTGCCCACGAAATAATAAGCATAGAAAGACCTTCCCTGCAGTCACATTCGGAGAGGCACAAGACAGGAGCAACTGTCAAGCATCAAGGGTGGGTTGCATTACGGTACATCCTTGCAACAATTTTCCCTTTGCAGCCCTTCACAAAAAAGGAAGCAAAGTTTCAGGTACTGATAAGGTCTGCTTTCCAAAATGTATTCATTAAAAAAAAAAAAAAGGAAAGTGCAAAACAGCGTTCATAGTGCAAGATAAAAAAATCAACAACAGGAGGGCAGGATCTATGTCTTTATGTTTATGTATGTTCAGAATATCTATCTGGCTGCTTCTG
>NW_012150762.1:14075-15550 GCF_000956105.1 Propithecus coquereli
TTTTTTCTTGTGTTGTTTATCTTTTTTAAGAGTAAACACTTTTATTGACGTGTATCAAAACATAGAGAAACATACACATATCATAAGTGCCTCTTGTGAACTTTCACAAACAGAACAAACCAGCACCCAGAGTAAGAAATGGAACATTATCGGCTCCCCCAAAAGGCTCCCTGTGTCCCCTCCCATTCACTATGTCCCCTCCAAAATTTAGGATTCATTTTGCCTGTGTTTGAATCTTATGTAAATAAAATCACGCAGTAGGACTCTTTTATGGTTGGCTTCTTTTGTTCAACTTTTTATTTGCGATCCACCCGCACTGTTGCATATATGCCTTTTTTTCTTGATTTATAGGATGTTCTTTGTATCTTCTAAAAGCCAATCCTTTGGTATATAATAGTTTAGAAGAAAATATAGAAGAAGGCCGGGTGCAGTGGTTCACATCTGTAATCCTAGCACTCTGGGAGGAAGAGGTGGGAGGATTTCTTGAGCTCAGGAGTTCAAGACCAGCCTGAGCAAGAGTGAGACCCATCTCTACTAAAAATAGGAAAATAAAATTAGCTGGGCAGCTGGCCAACTAAAAATAGAAAAAATTAGCAGGGTGTGGCTGGAAGGCTGAGACAGGAGGATCGCTTGAGCCCAGGAGTTCCGAGGTTGCTGTGAGCTAGCCTGACACCACAGCACTCTAGGCTGGGCAACAGAATGAGACTCTGTCTCAAAAAAAAAAAAAAAGAGGAAGAAGAACATACGACTACCTAGTTAATATTTTTTAAATGGACATACTTTTTTTTTTCTTGAGACAGGGTCTCACTCTGTCGCCCAGGCTGGAGTGCAGTGGAAAGATCTTAGCTCACTGTAAGCTCGAACTCCTGGGCTCAAGCGCCCCTTCAGTCTGGGCCTCCCAAAGTGCTAGGATTACAGGGCTGTGCCACCACACCCAAATGGACACAATTTCGTGTACTTAAATAAACGTCTTTAAGAAGAAACTTTACATCACTATCATCCTAAGCAGCAAAATCCATGAAAACACAGGTTCGATATGCTAGTTATATTTTTAAAAAATTCACTGAAATTAATATACAACTTAAAAAAAATGTTTACTTGTATATTGCCTAAATCCTGTCCTGCACCATCTAAGTTTGTGTTTTGTTTTTTATCTTTGTTTTTCTCTTTGCAGAGAAGAGGAGCTTATCCAAAATCTATTGCACTCTTCATTTATTCGCTCACTCACTCACTCATTCATTCATTCAACAAATACCTATTGCTTACCACGTCTGAAGCCAGACCTTATTCTAGGTTCTTCATGTTTTTTCATGGGGCAGTTTTTAAAAAATAACTTTATTCTTTCTAAAATCCTAAAATAGCCTATAGTCCACCTTTTTGTGGCATAATTTAACTTTATCTTTTTTGCGATATAATTTAAATGTTTGCCTTTAACGAATTAATGCTTTTACCAGAAAAAAAAATTGTGGTACAAT
>NW_012150762.1:15915-18694 GCF_000956105.1 Propithecus coquereli
GCAAAGGCCCGACGGCCCTGCCCACGCTGCGCCCCGCCCCTCGCGCCGGGACCCGCCACCCAGCCGGGCCGGAGCGCGGGGCGGGCTCCAGGTCGCTGCGTCCCGCCCCCGGCCTCCCGGAAGCCTGCCCTAACCTGATGGGGCTTTTCAGCGTTTTTAAAAAATAATTTTTATTTTTAACTTTACTGCGCAAAGCAGTCCATGTCTACAAAACTTGCAGCAGCCTCAACAAGGATACTGACTGCAAGCGATTGGAAAACATGAAATATAGATGTGTGTGATATGCATATGTATATAAATCTTCCTAAATTTATTATAATGGGACCCAAAAATTGGCCACCGTGGGCATCAGCTCGTTCGTTCTGAAAATTTTAAATAAAAAGGCATCAAGCATCCCTCCGGACCTTCCTGAAGGAACTGTGTTTCAGAATCACAGAAGAGTTGGGCAGGGAAGGTTCCTTTTGGAAAAGTGTAGCTAATACGTGAGTAAGGTGGTCAGAAAGCCATTTGCACTCCTTAATGGAATGGTGGATTCCGGCGACGATCATCAAAAGAGACTAAACCCAAGAAGGGGAACTTGCAGGCGCAGGGCCACGTTAGGAACACTGGGTCCCGCCAATCGGTTGGTCTCGGTGTCAGGAAGTGCCAGCGCCACCCACGACGGGGTGTCGACGAGATGCGCTGAGCTTGAACCTCCTCCGGCATCTACATCAAACCAACAGTTTACAGGAAAAGTGGGGAACGGAGGAGAAGTTAGAAGCAGGCAAAAGCAACGAGCCCACGCCAGAGTGAGTGTAAGGCATTCTGCAGGACACACGACCCGGTTTCTTCAGCAAATAAACGGCATAAAAGGTGAAAGGGAGCATTGTTGGTTTTAAAGACTGAAGAGCCACAATAACCAAATGCAATGCAGAACCTTGTTTGCATTCGGAATCAAACAAAACAAGTCTAACCGGACTTCATTTTTGCCAACCCAGGAGTGAAAAATTGTATCTTATTTTTGAACTTACATCTTCTGGATTCCTGGTTGAGGTTTTCATATATTTTATTGGCCATTTGATTTACTCCACTGAGGATTGCCTGTTCATATCTTTTGAACATTTTTTTTCTTGTGTTGTTTATCTTTTTTAAGAGTAAACACTTTTATTGACGTGTATCAAAACATAGAGAAACATACACATATCATAAGTGCCTCTTTGTGGACTTTCACAAACAGAACAAACCAGCACCCAGAGTAAGAAATGGAACATTATCGGCTCCCCCCAAAGGCTCCCTGTGTCCCCTCTCATTCGCTATGTCCCCTCCAAAATTTAGGATTCATTTTGCCTGTGTTTGAATCTTATGTAAATAAAATCACGCAGTAGGACTCTTTCATGGTTGGCTTCTTTTGTTCAACTTTTTATTTGCTATCCACCCGCACTGTTGCATATATGCCTTTTTTTCTTGATTTATAGGATGTTCTTTGTATCTTCTAGAAGCCAATCCTTTGGTATATAATATTTTAGAAGAAAATATAGAAGAAGGCCGGGTACAGTGGTTCACGCCTGTAATCCTAGCACTCTGGGAGGAAGAGGTGGGAGGATTTCTTGAGCTCAGGAGTTCAAGACCAGCCTGAGTAAGAGCGAGACCCGTCTCTACTAAAAATAGGAAAATAAAATTAGCTGGGCAGCTGGCCAACTAAAAATAGAAAAAATTAGCAGGGTGTGGTTGGAAGGCTGAGACAGGAGGATCGCTTGAGCCCAGGAGTTCGAGGTTGCTGTGAGCTAGCCTGACACCACGGCACTCTAGGCTGGGCAACAGAATGAGACTCTGTCTCAAAAAAAAAGAAGAAGAAGAACATACGACTACCTACTTAATATTTTTTAAATGGACATACTTTTTTTTTTTTTCTTGAGACAGGGTCTCACTCTGTCGCCCAGGCTGGAGTGCAGTGGAGAGATCTTAGCTCACTGTAAGCTCGAACTCCTGGGCTCAAGCGACCCTCCAGTCTGGGCCTCCCAAAGTGCTAGGATTACAGGGCTGTGCCACCACACCCAAATGGACACAATTTCATGTACTTAAATAAACATATATAAGAAGAAACTTTACATCACTATCATCCTAAGCAGCAAAATCCATGAAAACACAGGTTCAATATGCTAGTTATATTTTTAAAAAATTCACGGAAATTAATATACAACTTAAAAAAAATGTTTACTTGTATATTGCCTAAATCCTGTCCTGCACCACCTAAGTTTGTGTTTTGTTTTTTATCTTTGTTTTTCTCTTTGCAGAGAAGAGGAGCTTATCCAAATTCTATTGCACTCTTCATTTATTCGCTCACTCACTCACTCATTCATTCATTCAACAAATACCTATTGCTTACCACGTCTGAAGCCAGACCTTATTCTGGGTTCTTCATGTTTTTTCATGGGGCAGTTTTTAAAAAATAACTTTATTCTTTCTAAAATCCTAAAATAGCTTATAGTCCACCTTTTTGTGGCATAATTTAACTTTATCTTTTTTGCGATATAATTTAAATGTTTGCCTTTAACGAATTAATGCTTTTAGCAGAAAAAAAAATTGTGGTACAATGTAACTGTTCTAGTCACAAGATAATTACAGGATTCGGAAAATGCATTATTTCCGAGTGCATTACAGACAATGTGATGCGGTAATGAGAGTTTAAAGTTATCTAATAGATGCCTTCTTCTTTTAGATCTTCCCTCTGTCCCTGCGATGGAACTATTTGGCGCCTTTTTACTACACAGCTAATACATGTTTCTTGTATAGAAATATT
>NW_012150762.1:22168-29351 GCF_000956105.1 Propithecus coquereli
CTCACTATATTCCTGAGGCTGGTCTCAAACTCCTAGCCTCGAGTGATCCTCCCCTAAGCCTCCCAAAGTGCTGGAATTGCAGGCGTGAACCACTATATCTGACCAGGAAACTTTTACCTTCTTTAAAACTGAGGTCCCCAAAGAGCTTTTGTTAGTGTGGGTTATATGAATCAATATTTGCCATATTAGAAATGAAAAGCGAGAAGGTTTTGAAACACAGGAATATGTGTGCAAGCAAGTGCTTCATTCACTGTCACGGCAACAACATTGTCACTCGGTTTGGAGCCTGTGAAAAGCACCCTTGTGCATGTTTTTTTTTTTTTTTTTGCTTTGAATTCTATTTGTTTCAGAACTACAGACGAGGGGATAGCTTGCATTGCTTAAAATTATCTCATCAAAAATAACTTTTAAAAAATTGGTACCAACGTTATCAAAAAAAGAAAATTGTCTCGTTTTTCTTAATTAGGGTCAAAAACCTCTCCTGCTCTTTGTAACATAAAAAAAAGCATACAAACTGAGCAGTTAACCAAAGGATCAGATCCTGCCCATGCAGGAACACCAGAGAGGGAACCCCAGCGTCAGATGGGAGGCAGGAATAGGCGCCCTCCGAGGTCCTTCCTCCCTAAGATTCTGCGGCAGGTGGAGCTGAAGTGTAATATGATCGCTGAATTTTTCTAAAGTGGTCTAGGTCGTATGCTTTCAAACTAATATATTTAAAATAGGTACAAACTTGGCACTCCAGTCCACTGAGTTCTCTTAAGAGGACGTCATAGTATTATGAGAATAGATTTGATCTCACAGACCCCTTGCTCCTGAGCAGAGGGTGACGTCAATGAGCGTCTGTGCTCTCTGGCTCCCGGGGCTGTGGGTGAGGCACGTGTGTCTTTTCAGACAAGGACACGCTGAAAGGGGTTGACGCAAGCAACGCGCTCGTTCTGCCGGGGAAGAAGAAAAAGAAGACCAAAGCCCCTCCCCTGTCGAAGAAGGAGAAGAAGCCTCTGACCAAGAAAGAGAGGAAAGCGCTGCAGAAAATCCTAGAACAGAAGGAGAAGAAGAGCCAGGTACGGCCCGCTCTGAGGGGTCTGTGCACAGCTCTCCAGCATGGGGCATCTCTCTGTCCTCCCAGCATGGTCTCTGCAGCAGGACTATCCGATAGAACTTTCTGGAATGCGGGAAGTGTTCTATGTCTGCACAGTCCAGTGCAGTAGCCACTTAGCCCCATGTGGCTGTTGAGCCTTTGAAATGTGGCTACTCTGGCTGAGGAACTGAATTTTTGTGCTCACATCTTTTCCTAATCGTTCATGTTACTTATTTTTTTACTTTATTCTAGAGAATTTCAAACTTTCTTTCCCTTAATTTTGCTTAAGCAAAAAGGTCTGTCAGGGGAAATTCAAACATCTGCAAACGTAGAGAGAGTAGTGTAATGAATTCCCGTGTTCCCATCACCAGCTCCGACGGTGATCAGCCCCTGGTCATTCTGGGGCCGTCTCAACTGCTGGTCACATTCCCACCCCTGCATCCTTTCAAAGCAAATCCCAGGTGGTATAAATCTGTACCAGTTTCCTGGGGCTGCCATACAAATGACCACAAACTGCATGGCTTAAAACAACAAGAATTTATTCTCTCGCAGTTCTGGAGGCCAGAAGTCCAAAATCAAGGTGCAGCCGGCTGTGCCCCTCGCTAGGCTCTAGGAGGCTCCTTCTCGGCCTCTCCTGGCAGGCGGCTGCATCACTCCAGTCTCCGCCTCCATCTTCACACGGCCTTTCCTGTCTGCGTCTGTTGTCAGGACGCTTGTCATTGATTTAGGGCCCGCTCAGATACTCAGGACGGTCTCATCTTGAGATCCTGTAACTTAATTACATCTGCAGAAACCTTTTTTCCAAACAAGGTCACATTCACAAGTTCCGGGATACGGACATACCTTTGGGGTGGGCACCATTCAACCTGCTATACATAGCATTTCATCCATAAATATTTCAATTTGTATCTCTGAAAATAGGAACCTTTTTAAATAACCACAGTACCATTAGACACCTAATTTTTTTTTTAATATCTAATGTCCAGTAAATGGTCAAGTTTCTGATTGTTTCATAGGTTCATGCCACCCATTTGGTTTTTTTTTTTTCCCTTGTAATTTATTTGTTAAAGAAACTGGGTGCAGTGGCAGGTGCTTTAAAAAAAAGAAAGAAAGAAACTGAATTGTTTGTCTTGTAGAGTTTCCTACCATCTGCATTTTTTCATTTATTTATTTTGTATTTTATGTAGATCAACTCAGTGTGGTAGATTTAAATTTTATTTTAAACATGCTGCTCTGCCTTCTGAATTTCCTGTGCATTAATATTTGCATCTAGAGCAGTGATTCTAAACTGGGACAGTTTTGTCCCCTGCTCCCCCATCTCCCAGGGGACAATTAGCAATGTATTGAGACATTTTGGGTTCTGACGACTTAGGGGTGGTACTGGCATGTAGTTGGGTGGAGGCCTGGGGTATGCTGAACAGCTCGCAAAGCACAGAACAACAAAAAATTGTTCCGCCCAAATCGTCAGTGGTGCTGAGATTGAGGAACCGTGATCTGGAGGCTTCGTCAGATTCAAGTTTGACAAGACACACGTGTGCTGTGTATGTCCATCAGGAAGCACACGGGTCTCTCCTTAGCAGTCACTGATGTGCAGTCCTTAATAGTCCTTGATAGCACTGTTGTGCTGTTAATAGAGGGAAGACTCATTCTTCTGTGAGTGTATCCTTTTTAAATCCTGTTTAGTGTTTTTTCCCACTGTCCTATACCTTGCTTTTTGTTTAAACTGTGAAACACACATATAGAAGTATGTGGGCTGGGCACAGTGGCTTACGCCTGTAATCCCAGCATCTTGGAAAACTGAGGCGGGAGGATCACTTGAGGCCAGGAGTTCGAGACCAGCCTGGGCAATATAGCAAGACCCTGTCTCTGCAAAAAATTTTTTAAAAATTAGCCAGGCGTGGTAGTGTGCACCCTGTAGTCCCAGCTGCTCAGGAGGAGAGGCTGAGGCAGGAAGATCATGTAGGCCCAGGAGGTCAAGGTTATACTGAGCTGTGATCAGGCTGCTGTACTCCATTTTGGGTGACAGAGTGAGACCTCGTGTCTTAAAAAAAAAAAAAAAAGTATATGTACAATTTCAAAAACAATAAAGCAGAAATTCTTGAAATCCTCACCCAGGTGAAAGAATCAACTGAGGCTGTGTTACTCACGGTGTCTTGGGCACCAGTTCACATCAGCACGTGGGAAGCTGCCTCCTCCCTCGTAACTTCTGGGGCGTGTTGCTCTTACAACTGCCCTGCTTCATCCGTTCGGTCTCCTGTTGGTGGACGTGTGGATGGCCAATAGTCTTCTATCATGACACTCAGTGCTGCAAAGAGAGCCTCGTTTGTACAACCCTAGACTTCATTTAAAGAGACTCCAGCTGTTAGCGATGCTGAGATTTTATTTAGAGTGTCATTTCCCCTCTTGAGAAGAGGGTCGTGATGCCAAATGTATAACACCCTCATTTCCTTTCCCAGCGAGCAGAGATGCTACAGAAATTGAGTGAAGTCCAGGTTTCGGACACCGAGATGAGACTCTTTTATACCACGTCCAAGCTGGGCACTGGGAACCGCATGTACCACATCAAAAAGTGAGTTGGCCAGCCCCTCCCTGCCGCCAGGGCCCCCCTGGGGAGGGCTCACAGATTATGGAGGCTTCTGGGGGTGCGGTGTTTGGGAAAATAGATTTATGGTGGCCTGAGTAGCTGATGGTGGACTGTCCGTGCTAGATGCCTCTAGTTGGTAAAGGCCTGAAGTGTCTTGCCCCGGTGATGTCTGTGTTCCCTGCAGTTTGGAGTCCTGCATCGTAGGTTCTTCCAGCTTTCGTACAGATGATTAGACCAGGAATAGCCATTAGGTGATCAAGAGCTTGATTTGACCCATCTACGGGCTTTGTTTGGTTTGTGTAGTGTTACTAAGGCAGTAGGATTGTTTGCCAGTATGTTACTAAAAGCTCCCCGGGGCTACTGTAACAAATTACCACAAATTTAGTGCTTTAAAACAAGAATGTATTCTGTCACAGTCTGGAGGCCAGAAGTCTGACATCAAGGTGTGAGCACAGGTGGCTCTGTCTGGAAGCTGCGGGGGAGAATCTGTCCCGGGCCTCGTCCTGACTTGCGGTGATTGCCAACAGCCCTTGGCATTCCTTGGCTTGCAGTTGCGTCATTCTAGCCTCTGCTTCCTTCGTCACATAGCGTCCTTCCAGCGTGTACCTGTATCCTCACGTGCCATTCTCCTAGACCCGGCTCTAGGCCCTGAGTCTGGGTCTCTTTTTTCTCTTCCTATAAGAACACAAGTCATTGGTGTGACTAGGCCCATCCTAATCTAGTATAACCTCATCTTAATTACATCTGCAAAGACCCTTACTCCAAATTAGGTCTCGTTTTGAGGTTCTCGGTAGATGTGAATTTTGGGGACACATTATTTAACCCAGTACGGCCAACATTTAAGAAGTAGGAGATTTCACAATAAAATCCAGGTTCCCACCTGGTCTTGACCAGTGGGACAATTGGCCACACCAAGTTGGCATTCCTCCAGGCAGCTGACCCTTCGATGAGCCCCTGTGCCTCCCCAGGGTCCTGCCACGCTCTGTGGCCTCACTCAGCCTGCTCTGTCCAGTTAGATCAGGCCCGTCCCTGCGAGCCCTGTTGTTCATTTAATGACTGTTTACCGAGTGCAAACTCTGTCCCAGGAGCTCCTCTAGGTCCTGCAGATGGGACAGTGCATAAAAAGAAAGTCCTGCCCTCAAGGAGCTTATACTCTGTTGGAGGGAAGCTAGGACATACTGAGCAGAAAACAAAGCGGGGGAAGTGGGTGGAGAGAGAAGGGACAGGTGTCTCGGGCTGTGTGGTCAGGGACAGTCTCCCTGTTAGGTGACATTGGAGCAGAAGCTTGAGTTAAGAGTGAAGGGGGGGGAGAGTTATCTGCAGGAAGGGTGTTTGAGGAAGTGGGAACAGCAAATGCAAAGGCCCTGAGGCAGAAAGGGGCACAGCCTTAGATTCCTGACCTCTGGTGAGTGTTCAGCAGGCCTGGCCAGCCTCAGATATCCGGGACCTCCGTGCCTGAAATCTCTGCCCTCCCAGCAGGAAGCCTGAGGAGCTCCCAGCCCAGGGCCCAGAAAGGTTCAGCAGCCTCAGTGGGGCCCACCGGAAGCGTCGCCGCTTGTCTTCAGCAGAGGAGTCCGAATCCTCAGAGGAGTCTGAGCCAGATGACGCCCCAGCCGTGGAGCAGGCAGAGGCTGAGGCAGGGACAACAGCAGCGCACCTGCCGCCAGCTCCCCTGCAGGCCAGGGACGAGAGCCCAGCACCCAGCACTCAGCCCCCGCCAGCTAGGACTCCCGCTTGCCCGGCAGCAGCCTCCGCCCTGACCAGGCCCCCGGTGAAGCCCGCTGTGTTCATCCCCGTGAACCGCTCGCCGGAAATGCAGGTTCGCTCTCCCGCTGTTTGTCATTACAAATGTAGGTTAGCGTGACCAGGGGCTGGGTGCGAAGAGAGGGCGTCCAGGCAAGGCAGGTTACGTTCTTCCTGTCCCTGCCCCACGGGGCCGTTGCAGAGACCGAGGAGCTCTGACCCACCATGCAGGTGACGCTGGGCTGACAGCAGGCCCAGCGCACAGTTGGGTGATCGAGGTCGGCGTCTGCTGGCCGTGTCACCGTCCTCCTCTGACCACGGTTCCCAGTCCCGGTAGCCACTGATCCCGGTGAGGGTTTGGGCCATGGGATCAGTTGACCTGAAATCCGGTGCTGGCTCTACCACTCTCTAGCTCACTTCCTGGGCCCCGTTTTCTTTGTCTGAAAATGGGGGTACTCCATCTGCTTAAGGTGCACCCCCTCTCTGTGCCTCAGTTTCCTCACCTGGTACAAGGAGAGTTGTCGTGACGGTAAAAGGATCCAGCGTATGTAAAGCCCATGGCACACGATAGGAACTCTGGAACCTTAGAAGTCTGGTCAGCTGTCTTGTCGCAGTGGGTGTCAGGCTTTGGTGACATCGTGAGCACCAAGAGGTCACTTAGCCCTGGGTCTGGCCCAACACAGGTGGTGGTCATTTCCTCTGCCCGTCCATCGTCACATTTCCAGTGAGCGTGTGCTGTGGGCCAGACCCTGGGCGGGGCCCAGGAAATGGAATGGTCTGCGCCCTCTGCAGCTTTCAGTCCAGTGGGGGCGGCTGACATGGACCACACACTGTCATAAATAGGGACAAGAGGCCGGGCTCGGCGGCTCACACCTGTAATCCCAGCACTTTGCGAGGTCAGAGTTAGAGGATTGCTTGAGGCCAGGAGTTCAGGACCAGCCTGGGCAGCACAGTGAGACCCCCATGTCTGCAAAAAAAAAATGTGAAAGAAAGAAGTAGAGACAAGAGCCACGGAGGAGATCGGGTACAGTGAGGGGGTAGCCTAACAGGGCCTGGCCTCGTTGGGGACCGACCGTGTCTGGGGCAAGAGCTGAAGGACCAGCACGAGTTGAGGAGAGGGTGGGACTCTCCCATGCCGAGAACTGCATGAGCAAAGGCCCTGGAACAGGAGGGCTGCTGGGTCCCTGGAGCGCCTATTCTGACCAAGTCAGAGCGGATTGTGGAAACAGGTGCGATCTGACCAGCTCCTCTTTTAAAGATGAAAAAAAAGAGAATGGAAAATACCAGTACATTGATCCTAATAAGTACTATTTATAATGAAGTTGTAATTCCAGTTATATGTGTGCTTGTGTAAAAAGTCTTAATCAGGATAAGCCGATTGCTCTAACAGGTGACCCCAGCCTGCCAGGACTTCACACCACGAAGGTTTATGTCTAGGTGCCATCATGACGCCACCTGGTGGCGGGAGATGGTGTGGTCCCCTGCTCCACACGGTCATTCGGTCATTCGGTCGTTGGGAGGCTCAGCCTCCCCCTCCTCCTGTCCCTGCCATCCCTTGGGACTGCAGCCTTTGCTTTTCCTTGTGATTTTCCCTAACCTTAGTCCTAAGCCGTACATTTCGTGGGTTTGCCTGTTTGTATAAGTGGCATCATGTCAGTTACGTTTTTCCCCGATTTGCTTTTTTGTTACTCGATGTTGTGTCCTGGGGTTCATCCCTGCTGACGCAGGTAGCCGAGCTGCGTTGATTGTCCCCCGCAGTCGCATATTCCACCGTGCGC
>NW_012150763.1:0-352 GCF_000956105.1 Propithecus coquereli
GTATGCTGTATTAAAACAGCAAATTAAATGATTACCTGTAGTCTCTTGGGAGAATGTGTCTATTGAAGTCTAGTACTTGGTGAACTGGATAGCTTTCACAATATACCCTTATGACAAAAATGGCAATGCATGAATTCTAGAGTGAGCAACTGTGCTAGAAAGTTTAGGAAAGAAGTAAGACAAGCCTAAGTTTCAAAGTCCCACTTAAACGCAATCATAGTTCCAGAGAATTTCTGTGAGTGTCCTAAAAGAATTATAATCTCTCAGCAAGAGCAAGATCCTGTCTCTACTAAAAAATAGAAAGAAATTAGCTGGACAACTAAAAATATATGGAAAAAATTAGCCGGGCATG
>NW_012150763.1:2134-2547 GCF_000956105.1 Propithecus coquereli
TGTCCATTCCCTGAATTTTTCAAACTACTTAAAAGTAGGTGTTTTGTTCAATAACCCTATTAGGATAACTTACAGTTATTAACTGACCAAGTCCATTCTAGAAAAATCTAATGTATAATGAAAAACATTCAAAGATGTTTTTGTGGACCTCCTTGGCATCACCACTATGCAGCACTATGCAATATTTTAAGTAGTTCAGGTTTAATAAATCAGTATTACTTCTGATCAATTTGAAGTTTTCCAACTATGCTCTTTTCCACTCTGGTGATTGAGAGACATTAATTATGTGCTCTAGCAAGAAAACAGAAATCAAAAGTAATATGCTAACAAAATAACTTCACTTATAGTCTTATTTCAACTAAAATTTGAACAAAAAAAGTAGCCAGAGAAAAGAAATGAAAGATCAGAGTCTG
>NW_012150763.1:2742-3129 GCF_000956105.1 Propithecus coquereli
ATGAGCAAAGCCTCCCTTATCATAATCTCTAAGGCACTCAGGTTGTTGACATGGCTACCTTCTTGAGCATAGTGGCTACACTAGACAAAAAACTGGAATGTCTATATAATCAATTAAATGCTCTGTTGTTAAAGTTGTGCAAACAGGTCTACTCACAATTGACTGGGCATAATCAATAGGTTGGTTCTACCTAACTCCACAGGGATCCAAGGAATAGACAAGTGCAATCCCAGGACATGCCTAGAAAAACAAAGATTGGACATATTTGGTAAAAGTGGTAATAATTACCACAGTTATTAGACTTTAGTAGATATGCAGTATTGATTTATTAATGGTTTGTACTAATTGCCTTCTATGATCCTCTTCTGTATAAGAAAATTTCTATAT
>NW_012150763.1:7190-7794 GCF_000956105.1 Propithecus coquereli
TTCATAGGGTGTTCCCTCCTCCCCCAGGTATGGCAGTCTCTTGGGAGAGGATTAGAGTGGGGCAGGACCAAGATGGAAGCCGTGGGACCACCCTTGTCCTTCTTCCCAGGTGGGAAGCCAACAACATCCACTTTTGTCCCTAGGAGACCCAGAATCCCTCACTATCTACTTAACAGCTGGTCAGTCAAAAGGACAGATGACAACCTGGGACTTCCGATTGGTATCTGAAATGGGGGCGAGCAGTCTTCTGAGACTGAGCCCTTAACCTCTAGCATCTGACGCTATCTTCAGGTAGATAAGTGTCAGAATTGAACTGAATTATAGTACACCCAGCTGGCGTCCAGAGAGTTGGAATTGCTTGGTGTGGAAAAAAACCCCACTTACCTGACACAAAGTGTTCTGTGTTGTGAGAGGACAGTAGCAAAGAAACAGTGAGTGTGTTTTCCCAGAACTTATGATGCTTTCTGCAAGGCCTGTTTGGCTTTTTCAATCTGGAAAATTCTGTAGTAGTAGAGGGAAAGCTTCCTCTCTGCTCGCTGAAAGTTCATTGAAAATGAACTAACCAAAAGCAGACTAATAGGGGAAAAAAAGCATAGGAAGTTTA
>NW_012150763.1:7844-8452 GCF_000956105.1 Propithecus coquereli
TTAATTGAATCTAATTTTAGGATTCAACTAGGATAATTTTCTTGATTTGTAAAATTATATTTTTATTCTTCTTTCAAAAGAATACCTGCTCATTTTAAAATTTCTAAAGAATGAAAATATTTTGATTAAAAAGGTAATATCCTCCTCCAATCTCCCTGAAACACCTTTCTAGATGTAATAATACCAATTTTTAAATACATTACAGATATTTTTCTGTGAATAATCAAAGACACACATGTATGTGTGTATATATGTGCATATACATACAAGTACATACATATATTTTAAACAAATATGACATCCGTCCTTTGTTGAGCCTTTAGTATACATCAGGAATCATATTACGTCGAAGTGGTTATAGTTCCAGGCTGTGAAATTAGACAGACTGAATTCTAATCCTGATTCAACTTGTGCTACCTATGTGACTCTTGGCAAATTATTTAACTATTTTATGCCTCAGCTTTTTCATCTGTTAAATAGGGATGATAAAAATGTCTACCTCCTAGGGCGATAGTGAGGTTAAGACAAAATATATATGTAAAATGACACCTGCCACTCAGTAAGCATTAGCTATTATGATTTTTAACTTATTTAAGCCTATTGAGTGC
>NW_012150763.1:8502-10250 GCF_000956105.1 Propithecus coquereli
TTCCTTTGTAGGGAAGAGATGTTTAAACCTGGGAGGCAGATATTATTTTGTAAATCGTTCTCTTTGGAAGCTGGAGAAGTTGAGGAGCAGAACTGCACAGAACAAAAATTGCCATTTTATGCAAAGTCACCCAGGTACTCTTTAAGAATAGATGAAGTCTGTCTGTGTGTGGTGACAACTGCCATTCTCTTCTCTTTTCCAGTGGTTGATCTTTCCTCGTTGTTTAATGAAATTCCTAGGGAGGAGGTTCTTAAGACAACGGCATTTCTTTTGGAAAGAACTTTTCTTAGCCAGATAAGGAAATTCCAGAGACAGACCCTCCCAGTACTTCGTGAAAGACGATCAGAGAGACCAGGAGGCAGGAAAGGTCAGAGAGAGACGTTGGTTCTGAGTCTTCTTTCTGAGATCTTTCAATTTTTGAAGCACTCAGCATGCCAAAGTGCAGTATTTTGGGGAATCATTTTCTGTGCCCCAGGAATGCTCACTTATCCTTAAAGACTAAGCTCATTTGTAATTATCCTCATGAGGCCTCTGTTAAACCAGTTCAGGAAGTGCCCCATTTTATGCCTGCGAGTATTGCCACTTTTCTCACTTTGTTGACATTCTCTGTTTGGACATCAATTTCCCCCACCAGACTAGGAACTCCTCTGAAAGGAGCAATCTTGTCAGAATCACTTTTGTATTTCCAGGGCCTTGTGTAGAGTCTGGCATTTTAAAGGACACAGTTTGTATTTGTTAAATTAATAAATGAATGACTGTCTATCAGATAAAGTGGATTTCCTAATATTAAAATACTAGTAGGCAGCAGAAGAATTCTTAGTTATCTCTTTTAAATAGAATAGCAAACTGAAAATGACAAAGGTTACATTTTAGAGAAAACCAACTTCCATCAGTACTTACTAAAATGCTTCCTCATCAAACCCCAGATGTCGATGGGAACAGAAGCAATTTTATTTCTAAACTGTAAATAAACCTTTGCTACTCTAGAATGCTAAGGTGCATTCTACCTTGAAAATGCTTTCCTTTATTGGAAGCCTTTTTGTGTTCTTCTCCACTGAACAGCTTGCATCTCCCAGCACTTAGCTCTTGGCTTGCTTTGAAGCTGGCTACATCAACATACTCAGTCTTCCTTTCAATAGAATGAATAGGTATGTGGCTTATTGGAACCACCCAGTACAGCGGTTGATTATGCCAGGCCTTGCCTCTAGGGTGCATCTTATTCAAACTGAAAATAAAAATCACATCACAAAAGTGGTAGCTCCATTTTCCTCTCTATTCTCACAACTTTTTATGTCCAAAGAAGAGAAATGTCATCCAAGAGTCAGAAATAATGAATTGTCTTCTGTTCTCCCTGTGTAACTCCTTTCTGCCTTCTAGCTCCTCCTTTGGCTACTTAATCATTCCATTTTCTACACAATGTGGCTGTTCATTTGCAATCTGGCTGTTTTCCTACAGCGAAGACTGGAAGAGTATGATTTTCACAAATAGACTGAGGTTATGATGTGTGAAGGCCTACAGGAAAATAACAATAGTTCTGATTTATAATCACCTACTATATGCCACAATTGTCACATGAATTGTCATAATAATTCTACCATGACCCTGGAAAGGTATTTTTTCCACGTGAAAATCAAAATCACTGGCTCAGAGTAATTCAGTAAGTGTCCCAAGGCATATAGCTGCTGGGCAGGTGTAAAGTCAAATCGTGTGCCCCAGCCAGTTTGACTCATGTGTTCATGCTTTTTGTC
>NW_012150763.1:10485-13211 GCF_000956105.1 Propithecus coquereli
TATAAACTATTTGAGCTAGAAAGCACCAATTTATGTAGCAAAGACAATTTCTCCTTTTATGGAATATATCCAAGAAAAAGACTCTACAAGCCTAAGAAATTAATGATTTATCAATTTCAACTCATTTGCATTAATTCTATTTTCTCTCATTTGTGCTCTACAAATAAATTCAATAATAAATAATCTCACCATGAATCTGTGCATTCATTAGTTTATTATTTCACTCAACAAATATTTATTAATTATCTGTCCTATGTCAGATGTGCTGGAGTAGCAGTTTGCTCCCTGAAGGACTCTCTTAGAGTTTCCTGTGTGAATGAACTAAAATGGGTTTGCATCATTGTGGATTTTCATTCATTTGGAGTAAGATTTTTTAAAAAATTTACACAGTATTTTAGAGCTGTATGCATCACTATATGATTTGGTGTTCTTAACCAAACTGAGGAGTAGTTAAGCAGTTATTCTTGTGTCTAATTTTCATAGGAGGAACACAAAGTTCCAAAATGAATTCATTACTTTTAAGTTGTTCCTCCAATTTTCCCTGCTTCATATGATGTCATCACATTTACTTCATTTTTCATACAAAAACCATCAGTCATCTTTGTCTACCCCGTCTCTCATCCTTCATCTACTGGCAACAATTAATCGTCAGTAGTTACTCTTTTTCTCACTACAACTTCTTCAGCCTCATTGTTTTATTAGTAGAGTGTCCTCTCACTTTTCTCCAAAGAGATCACCTCGGCTCAGTGCCTGGCACAGAGATGGGACTCTTTAATTAATTAATGCTCTGTTTTTTGCCTTTTGTACTTTTTCATATTGGTGTAAAAATATATTTATCCAAAGACCTTCTAGTGAAGTGGTTATGAGCATGAGGTCAGACTTCCTGGATTTCAAAGCCATTGAAATATATGTGTCCCCTGTAGCCACTTAAGACCAAGAAGTAATAAAAAAACTTGTCCGAAACAACTGTTTGATGCTCAAATGTGTTAATGCATATAAAGTATTAATCTCAGTATCGCATGTATGTTAAGTGACCTAAAATAGTCACCTTCCTTAAGTGGTATAATATAAAATATATTTGGTCTTTGTCCTCAAATCCTGTCTCAGAACTTCTAAAACCCTTGGAATTTCCTGAGTGATAGGAGTGTTTTTTTGTTATCCATAATGAGCCCCTTTTTATCACATCTGAGTTAAGGCTTAGGACATGACTTAGGATGAAGCTCCCAGATAGCCTCAGGATGGAGCTGGTCACCAGAAAGACCCAGTGATTACAGTGTTAGACTGTTCAGCCCATCCACTGACCTCAGGGAAGGGGAGGAGAAGGGGGGTGGAAATTAAGCTCTATAAAAACTCTTGAACAACATGATTTGATGAGTTTCTGAGTTGCATGCCTGGAGAGTTTTGGAAGCTCTGTGCCCTTCCTACACACTTTGCCGCATGGATTTCTTCCATCTGGTTGTTCATCATGTCATCTATATCCTTTGTAATATCCTTTGTAATAAGCCAGCAAATGTAAGGAAATTGTTTTCCTGAGTTCTATGAGCTTTTGTAGCGAATTAATACAACCTGAGGAGGGGGCTGCAGGGACCATGATTCCTAGCTGGGTCAGGTTTCAGTCTGAAATGTCGGTTCTTTAGTGATCATGGCTGAAGAATGACCAGACGCACCAAAGTAAGGTGAACACAAAAATGAGGTTTATTGAGAAGAGAAAGATAGGATTACAGGGCAAAGGCAAGATACAGGTTTACAAAGCATGATAAATGTGCCACAGATGACAACCAGGCCCATTGTTGCAGCAGGAAAAGAGCACAAGGAAGGCACAAAAAAGGGACTTGGTTATGATCTGCACCTTGTTCTATAGTGCCTGAATTGGGACCTCCCTAGTGGCTCAATTGACACCATGGAACCACTTTGATTGGACAATTGGGAGTTGCATTACTATGCATGCGGGTTGTTCTAGATCAATTTCCAAAATCTATCATACCTATGCTGCTTGGCCCGTGGGCTAGAGAGTCCTCTGCATTCTTTTGTAGCTGGCACACTAAGTTATGATTGACAGATTCATAGGGTGTTCCCTCCTCCCCCAGGTATGGCAGTCTCTTGGGAGAGGATTAGAGTGGGGCAGGACCAAGATGGAAGCCGTGGGACCACCCTTCTCCTTCTTCCCAGGTGGGAAGCCAACAACATCCACTTTTGTCCCTAGGAGACCCAGAATCCCTCACTATCTACCTAACAGCTGGTCAGTCAAAAGGACAGATGACAACCTGGGACTTCTGATTGGTATCTGAAATGGGGGCAGGCAGTCTTCTGAGACTGAGCCCTTAACCTCTAGCATCTGACGCTATCTTCAGGTAGATAACTGTCAGAATTGAACTGAATTATAGTACACCCAGATGGCGTCCAGAGAGTTGGACTTGCTTGATGTGGAAAAAACCCCGCTTCCCTGACACAAAGTGTTCTGTGTTGTGAGAGGACAGTAGCAAAGAAACAATGAGTGTGTTTTCCCAAAACTTATGATGCTTTCTACAATGCCTGTTTGGCTTTTTCAATCTGGAAAATTCTGTAGTGGTAGAGGGAAAGCTTCCTCTCTGCTCGCTGAAAGTTCATTGAAAATGAACTAACCAAAAGCAGACTAATAGGGGAAAAAAAGCATAGGAAGTTTATTTAACATGCATAAACATAGAAGCGATACACAAAGTCTGAAACTGGAAGAGTGGCCAGATGAT
>NW_012150763.1:28376-33826 GCF_000956105.1 Propithecus coquereli
ATTTTCGTTTGCATTCTTTTGATTATCAGTGATGTTAAAAATTTTTTGTTTTTCCTCTTGTGTGAGGTTTTTGTTTAAGCTCCCTAATAATTCAGTTGATTTCTGCTGGTTGTATATACACTAGATAGGTAGGTAGGCAGGTAGGTAAAATGATAAGTAAATATGGCCAATTCAAATACAATGCATGTATTTATCCTACTTGATCAAGTATATCCCCATTGACCTTTTTATTTGTTTTATAATGATACTTTTCATTGAACAAAAGGTTTGAATTTATATGCAAGAAAATATTTTCCTATGTTATTTTTTTCTACACTTGCAGACTGCTTTAAAAATAATTCTCATTGATAGGCAAAACACTGTAAGCATTTAAAAATGGAAACCAATATAAAAAAACCTGAAGCTTGTAGTATTTTGCTGTAGTATGAATCCAAATTTCTATGCACGATCAATAGAAACTGCCAGTAGACAACTGCTCTAGCCTACAATTTTTAAGTGGAATGCTCTTGTAGCAATGGTACTGGGTTGAGAAAAATCAATACGTTTGAATATATGGCATTAAAATGGCTACAATTTCATAAATGTTAAAGTCAATAAAATAACCATAAAAAACTCAATGTTATATAAAGTGTATATAAATTTATGATGATGGATCTGCTGTGCCTTCGAAGGAAACATAAATGTACCACTTAAATGGTAAGAGTCTTGTATACTGTAGTCTAGGATGTCTGTGTTTTCTTTGATTCGTTATTATAGGAGTAATCTTAATTAAAGCCCATAACAACATATGGGCATAAGATGAAAGATTTGTATGACTGATTCTAAATTTATGAGTAATCCATTGGCTTGAAATCAACTTCTTTGCACAAAACCAACGTTCCAGCCATATTATCTGCCATTGGAAAAAATAACACACCTAACGTGAGAAACTTACCCTTTACAAGAGCTCCAAATGTAGAACCAAAATATTCTCCTAGCAATATCGGTTTCCTTCACTAGTGTGCATTTTGTTGAGTCTCTTTGTAGATTGTGCATCTTCAATAATATAAATTTTATAATCCTAAGCATTATAGACTAAGAGTTAGACCTTCCCTGAGTATCCTAGTTAAAGCAAAACTCACCAGCTTCAACTGGCCCTGATAGGCAAAAAGATAACAGGATGCTGATTTGTTTTTGTACCTCTACAATATAGGCTCTGAATTAACTTTAACAGCAGCTGAAATACACCAATTATCAAGACTTCATGGACTTAATCAATAGTGGAACTCAAATTAGTTATACCTGTGGATCCCCTATAACCTTAGGGGAACTACTGAATTAAAATAGAGGTCAAATAAATATATCTAATCTTAATTACTACACTGCCCAAATTTCCCATAGTGATAGCACTCACTGCCCTAAAAAAATACAGAGCAGGCCTCAATGCTCTGACTTAATGATAAATACATTAAAATTAGATTGTTTTACACTTTGTATAAAGTGGATTGCATAATGCTATGGTCCCATCCATTAAAGCTGCACACATTCAGCTAATATTATTGAAAATTTTGACTATATCCACTCGGACTCAGTAGAGGCTTTAGCAATCTCCTTTCATGCTTCCTGGTATCTCTGGACCACCACCTCTAGAGGCCATAAATTTTCCATGGGCTTCTGATGCAAGAAATTGGCCTTCTCGGCAATATTAGAGGAGCAAATGTTGGCCACATACTGGGTTGTCCTAGAATTGGAGGCTTTCACAATCTCTTTGCCTGTGATTCTCCACCCAGCTTCCCGTCATGCCTTGGGAATAAGCACTCAGCAAATTTGGCATGATTACCAAGACTCCCTTGCCACAGAATAGAATCACACCTGGGCACTCTGGCATATCCTACCTGCAGGAGGATGGCTTCCGCTGCCCTTAGTTCATTGTCAGAGGCCACAGTGCTGGAAGAGGCCATTTCTCTCCCTGACCCCTTGGCTACCTGATGAGAGTCTATGGGATTAATTGAGTGAACAGCAATGGGAGTTCATAGACTTTACAGATGAGGTTGCCACCGTCATACGTGATGGAGTTCAATGGAATGTTGCTGTTTTCCGTTGTTAACTAAATGTTCCTGATAAAGGAGGAGACTCAAGGGTCAGCACAATTGGACAAATATCAGACAGTAATTGTAGCCCTGGATGCTCTGGTCAACAATTGTTCCCATCTGCACATTTTTGCCAACTCTTAGGCTATTTCCAATGGTCTGACTATTGAGCTTGGCCAATGGCAGCACCAATTTGTTGTCTAAAGTTGCCCCCTTTGGTGTGAAAAACTCTATGAATCTCTTGCCTCCCAGATACCCAAAATATAATTAAAGATGATCTATTCTAAAGGCACAATACAAGGCCTCACCAGGACACTCCTTATTCCCTTTGGGGTTCTAGACATTACAATAGTAACCAAGGTACTCATTCCACTTCTCAAAGCACATTATTCTGGGCTCTTGAAAAAGGCACTCAGTGGGAATTCTGCATCCATGACAGGTCTCAAATAGCGGGTTTGATGAAGAGACCCATTGCCCTCCTCATAACTTTCTACTGAAGTTACAAAATAGCAAATGGACCCTACCTGGTGTCACTATCGTGATAGGCATAAATTCATACTCCCCGAGGATAACGCATTTCTTACACCAATGCAACACAGGTCTTTCGGTTGCTTTTATTGGCCATTAAGGGAACACCTCTAAAGTCCAAATTTTAGACAACCACCTGTCCATGTGGCCCTCCTGGTCAAGTGCCTACTACACCTCCCAGGGAAGTACTTCTTCCTAGAAATATCAGTCATCACTAACATGGATATTTGATGACATGGAGTGAAGGGATCAATTGTAATATAAGGCCTAGAATTTCGTATCTTTTCTTGACATCTTTGAACCTCACAGGAATTGTCAGTTCCTCTACTCTCACCAGATATTCCGCCACCTAGTGGAAAAGGCCCTCTCCCTGGCTAGTTTCCCTACCAGCTGACCCAGCGGCATTCCGCCAGTCTTCAACCTAGTGGGTTTCATTGTCTGCCAGACCAGGCACACTCTAACCTCTCATTACTGCAAAGACTTCCTCCCACAGCCCCTACTTGTTCACTGTGCTCCAAATCGCAATGCCTTTGCGACCTGTGTGGTATGCAGTGTACTTCTTTCCCAGGTTGTGAGTATGGGCGACTAATACACTGCTATTAATTTCATCTGTCCCAGGCCGAGTGTCGTGTTTGGTTGTTTCACGCTATTTAGAGTGGGCAGCCTTCCCTCGGAAAAGAGGTGAATAGGAAGTGACCAGAACACTAAGTATATATTATTACCCATTTTAAAAATATAAAAAAGCTTTGAGAGTCAAAAATTCTTCTTCTTTCTTTCCTGAAATTGTATTTTCACCAAGCTAACCATACTTCTAAAAAAGGTATGAAGAATAATATGTGAGTTTGTCAAAATGTATACGCAAAATAATTTGCTTCTTGATATAAGGCCAAAAAAAACTCCTACACATATATAAATGCATATTTAAACACATAAACATACATAGACATTGAAAATATTATTTAAAAATCTGTATTATATAACAAAGACTAAAGCATAATGGGCTTAGTGAGAAATACCAGCATAAAGAAAATTATAAAACTTCACGTAGGGTCTTAAAAAAAAGATTGGAGCATGGAGGGAAATTTTTGTAAAGTGAAGACAATATGCACAAGTTTCTCATATCTTAAGCATCTAAAGCTACAAAAATTAAGATATTAGGGAAGTAATGCAGAAACAGATCAGTGGAAGTAAACAGACTTTAATATGATAATGGCTGTCAAAGAGTAAGGGACAAGAGATTATGAAAATATGGTGTTTAAAAATTGTTCATTATTTGGAAAAGTAATTTAGACTCTTACACCTTACACTAAAATAAATTCTGCATATGCTAAAGATGTGTAAAACAATACTATTCCTAGAATAAAATAGAGATTAATACCTATGTAACACAGTACGTATAAGGACTTTCTGTGCTTGAGCCATAGACAATATAAAGACAGGAAAACAGTAATAACTTTCACAAAATAAAAATTAAGAAAAGTTCTTTATGGGAAAATATCTTAAAATTTAAATGGAATATAAACTAAAAATGATGCGTGAAAGTGGTAAAAGTGTTATAATATCTCTGTAAAAACAAATTAGCATGAAAATAGGTAAATATCTCCACTGAAAAGTGGACTGTAGAAATAAATATTTTGGAACATATCAGTGCCATACCAACATAGGAAAAAATCATCAAATTTATTGCAAAACTGTTAGTTAAAAAAGAAAGAACTTGGGGTGACTATAATAAAATAATAGTAAATATAACCATGTTGAATTCTTCAAAAGCTTGATGTATTCCAAGAATATAGCTAGCTAACTCTGTTTGTTTATTAGCCTCACAAAACATCTTATTTTATACACATGAAGTTTGACTTGAAAGAGAAAAACATTCATCCATTTCCTCTAATCACAAACCAGGATTATTATTATTATTATAATCGAGCTTTCTCTGACTTCTAGTCCATGTCAACACTTAATTGCAGCTTTGTGACGACTCATCTAAGCTTTGGCTGAATTGTTGACACACAGAAGCTAGGAGAAAATCAATATTTGTTATTTCAAGCTGATAAGTTTGTGGTGATACGTTGTCAAGCAACAGAAAACTAATATATAGGTCAAGTCACTTAAAATGGGGGGGCTTCAGGTAACTCCCCTAAAATTCAGCAGCCACTATTATTTTTACATTCTGTAAATTACAGCAAAGAGTGTTCGTTTAATCTAGGTAATTGAGGGCTTTATAGAAGATAACAATATATAATGAGACTTAGGAATTATTCCGAGGAGAGAGAAATAGCATTAGTGAAGGGGCAATATGAAGAGGAAGTGAGTATAAATCAACTAGATGTGAGAAATTGAATCACTGTATAACTACACATGTAGGTAATATCTATCTACACACACACACACACACACACACAAATATATTAATCTGGCTTTTTTCTCGTCTCATTTATGTTCTAACCATCATATGAGATGAGCTCTACATTTTTTTCTTGATCAAGGTGGGTAAGTAACTTGACCAGTAATTGACACATTAGTAAGTAACAGAATAGGGATTCGTACCCAAGCTGTGCAACCCATGGTTCTTTTGTCTTTTTTCTAACCAAAAGACAACACCGCCTCGCTATGTGTAGTAGGGCATACACAGAAATAAGTCAGAATGGGTCAGGTGACATGCAAATCTTTCAATGCTATATTGAAGAGTTTCAACTCTACTTCACAAGGAAATGGGAGCCATTGAAGTATATAAGCAGAAAAATGGAATTTAATTAAATTGATGTTTTAAGAAGTAGTTATAAAATGTCATGGGTCCAAATATATTAACCTGATTTAAAAGATCTGTTGATTAAGGTTGCTAATGATAGCCCA
>NW_012150763.1:35766-41327 GCF_000956105.1 Propithecus coquereli
TAAAAGCATGGAACAAGATTCATTTATATCTGAACAATACTTTCATGAAATATTTGAGATCCAGATGCTTTGAGAAGCTTGCATTTTTTGACTGTTGCCATGATAAAAGTACAATTGGAAGCCAGAGAAAACATTCCTCATCATAGTATACAGACCTTTCAGACTGGGGTTACTGCAAACCAGGACCATTCTCAGCAATACAAGACAGGGATACCTCTTGGCAGTGGAAAAAAATCATTTAGCTAAGCTTTTCCTCTACTTGTAAATTGTACACGCAAGTACATTTTTGGTGTTGCATTTTAAAACCACTTAGTTGTGATGAGAGTCTGAAATCTACTTTTTTAAATAACTGACATTATTTTTTTAAAGTTAAAAAAAGTGAGAAAAAGGAAAAGAAGAAGAAAATAACAATAGTCTGAATGGCAAATCCAGATCACCTGTTAACAGTTGAGACAGGTCTTCTAAACAATGAACATAAATATTGATTATGTTAATACAAATGTTGCTTAAGTAGAGCCTTTGAGATCTCCTTTGCTTTGTTTTTAGAAAGTAAACTACCTATTTACCCTTAATGTGGAAATTCCTATGAAATTCATACTAGAATCTTCAGTTAAGATCCTGGTTCAATGTTTTTCACCACTAGCTTTCCCTGTGAGACCTGGTTAGCAGTATCAATGCCAGAAATTAATTAAATACAGACAAAGAATAATTAAAACAAAATATTTCTCTACTATCACAGGGTTTTGTTTCCCAGTTACATAATAAGCAGCGAATAATTTCTTTTTAAAAATTTCCAATTGAAAACCTCTTCAAGGCAGTTGGAACCAACTTATTATCGTTTATATTTATTTATTGTGATGCACTATTCTTAAGGCATTTGAATTTTTAGGGAAATGTTTTATTCTTATAAAAAACCTTCAGCCCCTCCCCCCAAACAACCTTTAATCTGAATTTTTTAGTGCCTTTTTAGTCAAATTTTAAAAAATCAAGAAAACCAGCAACACATTTAGATCCATTTTCTGATACTGCACCACACTCTATAAAGTGGCATTAATTGCGTTGGGAATGGAAATTAATTGAGAAGCTCTCATTATTGTTGCATAGTTGCTTGATCTTACACATTATCTTTGGAGTTCATTCTAAGTGAGCAGTTTTCTCACACTGTCTTCCCGTTTCATAACCTAATATGAACGAACGTATGTGTAATTTGGCAGTACATCACCACTAAAATGCTGTGATTCAATGTAGCCAAAGTAAATAAAAATGACAATACAATTATTTCCCAATTACCCCACAGTGGCCGAATAACCAGTGTTTCAATGTAAAGTGTAATTGATTCCTAATTACTGTATTTTCCCAGATAGGCCACAGTCCATAACTTCATTAAATGCTGAGAAACAAAAATAACTATTCATAAGGAAAGAATTAGCATATACTATATGCTTATTTACTTTCTAATCTGTAAATGTTTTAGGTTCTGTGATGCAGAAAGGCTACAGAGTCTGCAATATGTCATTCAGATGTTCCTCAGGGAACAGAAAATTTCTCCAGTTGATGTTTGTTCAGGAAGGAGAAATAAAACATTGGCCATTTGATAATTGATGTGTTCTACAGGGTGCGCTTCAGCTCTTGTCCATTTCCAAAACAGGGGCATAAAAGAGCAAATATTCATCTGTGAATGGAGGACACAGTCACTCTTACCTACATTAAGACTTGTTAGGGCTCATGGTGGATGGGAGAGAAGGAGCGATAATGTGGATAGAGCGTAAGGGAATAAGATCCAGCCTAACGTGAGAAATGAAGAGTGTAGTTTCTAATCACGAAAACTGCTCAAGCAATTTTTGTTCTAGAGGGGTCTTTGAGATAAGGGGAAGGGCAAAATGTCTCTGTGCATTATGAAGATATGAGCAAACAAAATGGAAAACACACACACACAAAGAATGTAATGAGGCCTGGTATATAACACTTACATGAAGGTACAGGGTGTTGACTTTGAACCGTGTTGGAGATGATTTTTTTCACATTCACATTGTTCTATTATAGAGCTTTGTAAAGATTTTTTGTAGTTTGTATCCATCCACCCACATCACACACACACACACACACACACACAAACACACACACACAAAAACACACTACTGAATGACCCATTCTTTCGCCAAAAGGACTCAGAGGACCATACATTGGAAAGGGAACTGTCCAGACCTTTTAAAGCATATTGGTGTTGTGTGTTCTTTTAGGTGATTGTTGTTTAGGAGTGACCACAAGAAGAGATGCAGGAGAAACACCAGAAAACAGAGCTTATTACACTCATAAGTCCCAGAAATGAAATGACCACATGCCACGTGAAGTCACAGGGGACATGGCAGGTTTTGGTCTGGGTACCTGGCCCTGATGATAAAGACATAGAAATATTGCCTCCTGGGGTATATGGGCCAGAGGGGAGAGGCGTGGCTCCGAATTGGTTTGCATCTCAAAGGCAGACTTCCAGCTGAGTCCATTGCTATCTAAGAATTGACTAGATGGACATCTACATAGTCATAACCAATTAGTCAATGATGGTTATGACAATCGATAATCATAATCAAGTCATATGTTTACCTAACATAGAACTAAGTTTTGTGAACCGACTACCATGGGTAGATCCACAGGGACAAAACTGTGATTCCATTTCACTGAAATTCTGCTGCTATGTGTAAAATTTCTGAAGTGTCAAGGGCTGATAGATAGCAACTGGGAGAGCCAGTCATTTTCTAGCCAGAAGGGTTTTGTTGTCATTGTTGTTTGTTTGTTTGTTTGTCTTTAAGATGTCAAAACATAGTGTACAGAAAATTTCAAAGACTATATAATACTGTTGGTAAATTGAGTTGACTTTGACATACAGCAGAGACCCAAAGCACCATGCTGGTTCCCTATATGAAGACAGACCTAAAGGGAGTAAATAGTAAGTTAAATCATAGCCAACTTTCACCTCACAGTGGGCCCACTTGGTCCATCAGCCTGTCTAGTAAACACTTCTCGATTTCCTGAAAGCACTATTGGATTTGGCATACTTAGCTGTTAACAGAACCTTCATATTGTTTGCTCTTTGTCGTAATATAGTCTAAAGGGACCTGGGCCATCTAGATATCGATATCATAGTAATCAGACCTATGAGGAATAGATGACAAGCATTTGGGATGTGTCATAAAACATGTGGGCTCCAAGATGCGGGACATTAAGCCACTGCAAAGATTCACTGATGAAGTTCTTAGGAGTCCATTGGTCTAGAAATGCTGAGTTACAGCTCAAAAATAAAGAACTAGTCATTGTATTTCAAACTTTTACCACTAAGAAAGAAGCCTAGTGCCTGGTATGCTTTTTTGGCATATTTTACGCATGATAATACTGCTACAGTAGATTTTACATGGAAGGCTATTAGCTTTCAGTGTGTCCCAGAGTAAGAAAAGACTTGGCATCAGGTCTGGGAGGATAGGCAGCCTATCCTTTGGGTCGTGGGACCCGACAGGTCCCGTCATACTGGAGGTTATCTAGGCTAGCAAAAAGGACTGCCTTTTTCTCTTGCAAGCTTCAATAGTAGAGTTGCCATATAGATCCTTAGGGTTCTGGTGTGAGGTCATGCCATCTCTCCAAGAGAACTATCAACTCTAATATGTACAACAGCTCCTGGCATGCTAGTGGGCAAGCTGAGCCCCTGGCCATGGAATATCCAGAGATCATGCATCCGAAACTGCCCATGATAAACCCAATACTGTCACAATCATCAATTGTGTAATTACTCACCACAGAAGTAACTTTTGTGCAACCAAGTACCACAACCAGACCCACGGAGACAAAATTGTGTTCCCATTTCACCGAACTTCTGCTGCTATCTGTAAAATGTCTGAAGTATCAACAGCCAGTAGATACTTTTCTTCATTTCTTCTAGATTATACTTGCTACCATTTAAAAAATGTATTATTTTACATTTTATACAGGCTTGTTATTTTGGAATATCTCCACACACACACACACACACACGTACTGGATGGACAGTAAATTCACAGGTACAAAAAACAGCTATTTTTCTCTCAAACTTGTTCGAGCGTTAGAATAATTCTGTATATAGATTAAATTTTCTTGTCAATTTTAAAGAATGTAATGCAGTATGCTAGTATTCAATGTTACTATGAGAAATTTGAATTCTGTCTGATTCTTTTTCTTAAAAATAGCCTATATTTTTCTTTCTTGAAATTTCACTCTAAAGACTATCATCTTAGTATTACACTGACCCCTTCATTCTGAAGACTAATACTTAATTTTATTTTTTCTATTTATTTTTCTCTATTATTTCTTTGCTTGTAGCCTCCCTCCACTATTTTTCTCTATGCATTTTGACCTTTAATTACATAAATCTAGCCTCTTGCCTCCACGAGTCTTAACTTTTCTGTCATATTTGCCATTGTTTATCTTTTTTCCTCTGCGTTCCAAAAGATTTCTTCAAGGTTATTAGTATTTGGATTACCTGCTTAATCATTTGTCCCACATATTCTATTATACCGTCTGTTCATTTAAATTTTAAATGATTTTTATCATTTTTTTTATTTTTAAGAACTCTTTATTCTCTGCTCTTTCTTAACAGCTGGTATTTGCTTAGAGATACTATGTCTTGCATTTCTCAAGGGATATGAATTTGAATTTTTAATGTCCTCTGTTACTGTCTGAAGTACGTCTGTTTTTTTCAGGATCATTTGTTCTGTGTGCTCATTTTGGTCCCTCTGTTTCATGCTCATAGTTGCTATCAAATTTCTGATGATTCTTAGCTTGTACTTATGGACGAAAGGCTAGGTTAATTAAGTGTGTGGTGTGAATTGCCTCTTCAGTTGTAAAAGTACATTCACAAAAGGGTCTCTCCCTTGAATGAAACAAGTGACAACTCCTTCTAAATAAGCTGAAGGGATTTGTCAGTAGGTAGGCATCTCCAAAACGTGCCCAGAGGGTGAACAGGTAGTCATACTGGGACTTTTATAATCACTCTAGAAGAGTTTTATTCTGGAATTGGATTAATGTGGCAAACAAATCTGGGCTGAGCTTTTTGTTTTTTCATTGTTTCATTGAAATGTGGAAATACTTCAAGCTTCCATATTCTTTTCATTTAGTGCTTCAAACCTTTAAACCCACAGAAATGTCTTAGGCAGGCTGCTCTCAACGACTCTATACAGGTGAATGTTAGAGAATGTGATTGGCCCAGGTATTTAAACTGCGCTTCTTTGAATACCAAGATGATTACTGTAAGGTCATTTTATGCTCTTTAAATGTTTTTAGGTGGAATCTTAAGCTAGCGTCAATTTTCTTTGAAAGGAATTTAGATAGTTCTGGTGCTTGGGTTGTGCTTTTCTTTTATAGATCTGCCATCTCAAGAAAACGCGTCCTCTTTGATTCTTATCTTCCAGAATTTTTTCAACATTTTTGTCCTCTACTAACAGCTTTACATCTCTCTAGAAATGTCTTGGGCTCACCACTTTTATTCTGTTTTGTGCCTTTTTTTGTATGTATTGAGTCCAAAACCTTGAATTAGAATT
>NW_012150763.1:45164-48335 GCF_000956105.1 Propithecus coquereli
CCTCACGGCCCACTCTAGGTTTTGCCTTTTTAATATTCAGTCTTTCACACTAAAGACTTTTCACCTTTGGACAACTCCTTGGAAACTGAGAATGACTTTCTCAAAGTTTTGATAACAGATGGTTTAGTCAATTGAGAAATTACTCTATTGCAACCCAACAGCTGCCTCTGGGCAAGTGCATAACTTAGTAAATAAAAGCAGACAAAATAAAGGAGGATTGTGAATATATTGATAATCATCTGTGGAAATATAATTTGTCTTTTTTTAAAATCCTTAAATGTAGGGAATGTCTTTAATGTGCATATGATTTTAATTTAAAATTTATTTGAATGAATTTCAGTGAGGCAGAAACAAACTAGTCTGAGATAAAAATATATTAATTAAATACAAAATACATTACATTAAAGGTTATAGCAAAAAAGTTGGCTATTACTTTGCAGATGGTTGATTTTGTAACACATGCAGATTTGGGTGTAGTACAAGGTCTGCCAGTTTCTCTAAGCTTCAAGCTTTTACAGGCTGAAATGGTATGAGAACTCTTAAAATTTGGGATTTCAATGAGACAATGCATATGAAAACATCTAACATAATGTCTGTAATTTCTATACTCCTCCCCTCTCTCTCAAATGTGTTTATTTCTGGATTTCTCTATATCCTCTCCCAATGAACCAGTGTCAACCAGCTATCCTTAGGCTGGTCCACTGCAGTAGCCATAGGCTTATCTCTTCTCCAAATAGCGGGCAAAATGATCCTTGTAAAAAATTCATGTCTGATTTTATCACTATTCTACTTAAAATTCTTCCACGGTTAGCTCTTTCTCCTAGGAATAAAGTCTAAGACTATCAATCAAGCCTGCAAGGCTCTGCATGATCTAGCTCGGCACACATTTTTGTGTTCTTTATGCTCTGGTGATATGTTACTCTTCCTTCAAAGGTATTGTTTTTTTCTGTCTCCAAATACCCACACCTGTCATTTCTAAAGTCACATATTCTTCTTCTTCTTCTTCTATCATTGCTAACTATTGCTCAACCTTCAGAGTTATACTTCTCTGCCACTTCCCCAAACAGCTTCTAAGACTCCCCAGACTAATATTCACGTCCCCACTCTATTTTTAGATAACATCCTCTACTTCTCTTTCACAAAATTGACCATATTCTTGATCATCGTTTCAGTTGACATGCCCTTCTAGCTTCCCTCTTATGCCACATAACATCAAATTTAGCACATTTTTACTAACAAATGAAAACTGACATTTTAAATTTTCTACTTACCGGGTTTTATTATTTTTTTAAAAAAGACTACATGCCACTGGAAATGTCTAAGTCACTGATGATTTAAATTTCTGCACATTTCTTTATAGAGATAAAATAAGGCAACTCAAAGTATGGGTGTGTGTGCATTTCCTTTCTGATCACAACATGAAAATAGCCTGCTGAAAGAATTAATTTTGAAAGTGCCACAAAACAGACAATGGAAAAATGAGGTGAGTTCTCATTTTTCAGACTTCTGTGTAAAAGCTTTTAAATTCATTGACAGCAACAATATCTTTCATTTCCCCTATCTAAGAGTAAAGCACCATTTCTTAGTAAACAAACCTTCAGAGAACTCATATGTCTATTTGATAGATATATGTACAACGTCAAAACGAATGTTCTGCTTAATGGATGTACAGCTTTTCTAGCATCCATTCATTTGTGTGTGTGTGCCACAGGTGTAGGTGGTCTTCCAGTCAACGATACTTCAGCCGAGCATGACATCAGGCGTACACAACAAAACAACCTCCTTGTGGAAGCAGTAATGGAGAACAGGACAGAGAATCACGAGGGACTAGAACATACCTCATAAATCTGCAGCGATACTGACAAGATTACAGCTTTGAGAATGACCAAACTTTCCTCTTCTTCATGCTGTGCAGTAAAAGTACTAGGCTAACGGACTCACTCTGCCAAAGCCAATGTCCACCCAATGCATAATTTGTAAAAGAAATATTTCTATATTGTTCTATGTTCATCTCTAAAATGATAGTGCTTTCATCTTAATCCAGTTTATTCAAGCTATTCTCATTGGATTTGGATAAGTTACAAAATAACAGTTTTAGCTAATAATTTGCAGATATTATTACTACTACACTGGAAATTCACATCAGTGTTTATAAAAGTTTGGTCCCAGTTAGGCTAACTGTTCAATTTAGGGAAAATTTTATCAATATACTTGTAGCCCAATGTACGCATGTAAATCACAGGATTTATATTCAGAATAAACCTACTTTTAATCAATTACAAACAATTAAGGATCTAATCCTGGATCTAATCCTGTATCTGAGGTGAGGAAAATTTGATAAGGAGCTCATATTTTACAAACCATATTAATATTAATTTATGCATTTTATTTGGTTAATTTATGCGACTATAATAATGATTAGCCAGTCATCAAGATAGTTTTGATCAACGACATATTTCAATGGATATGGGTAAAAGAAACAAGCCAAAGTCAAACAATTTCATAATGACATTTGAAAGTTTTCCTGTAGTCCAGACTGCCTTTTGAAATGGTACTAAGCAATATTAAGGCATGAAGAATTATTTCATTTTAATGCTTTAACTGAACAACAGGATTCAAACTTTTAGTTGATTTAGTACCTCTCATCTCAAGTTATTCAGAAAGAATTCACCACAAGACCTACAGATACAGAAAGTAGATTTGGGGTGATGTCAGGCTGGAGGTGGGACTAGGAAATGACTGTATGTTTCTTTTGTGGAGTCTTGAAAATGTCTAAAATTTGATTCTGGTGATGCTTACAGCATTGTGTTCCTGTACTGAAAATCACTTAAAATGGGTAGATGATATTTCAATGAAGTTAACAAAAAATTCACAGCAGTTTAATAAAGGCCTCTTGTCTTATAAAAGGGGTTTGTGGGCTTTGAGTTCTTCTAACAGTAGGCATTACTTTTCAGTGTCATAGCAGATGGAGGTTTTCTGTGAATCTGCAGGGGTCAGGCTAATATAAAGCAGATTAACATGAGAACATTTATTCTTCAGTATGTTTCAGGAACAGTAGGCAACATATTCCCTCATTTTTCAAACGGCGTTGAAAAGATTTTTGATTATCTGATATTGAATAATGATGCCAAAATATTGAGATTTTGCAAATCTCCACACTAATTTAAACCA
>NW_012150763.1:52195-53752 GCF_000956105.1 Propithecus coquereli
CTCTGTGTATAAGACTATCCTCTGCAACACCTGTATCCCAATTAATGGACATGAATGGTCCATTAAAATTCAGTCTAGAACAGACAGCATTACTCCATATGGTGATAGCCTTGACTTCTCCTTCAATTTGAATTTTAACCACTATGAGAAAAAGATAAATCATAATCTAATTATGCTTTCGAAGGTTGATAAAACACAACCATGGCTGTAAGGCTGGCAGAATGGATGTGCAATATGGCTGCCCATGTGGGCAGTGCCTCTTGGGGTTGTGCAGTATACAGTAGGCACAACCATATGGGGCAGCCCCGGGCATGATGGAATCATCTTTCTTTTGGGAAAATTTTAAAGTTAGCTCTTTCCGATCATTCTCTCCCTTATGACTTTGCTCCAGGAGACGGACATTGGTACACGCCATTACTCAAGGTGCCATGCTGGAGGACTGTGGTAGAGGAATGTCGGGGAGCCTGCTCTCTCCAGCTTTTTCCTTTGGGTCACTGTTTTATCAGCACTTTTGTTCTTCTTTGTGTCACCACAGCTAGAGTCATGCACTCTGATTCTCTGGATTCTGGTAACATTTCTTTGCCTTATACATTCAAGTTTAGCTCCATTAATATTCCCTTCTATTTCACGTCTTTGGGTGCGTTAAGGACTCTTGTTGGTTCTATCTATTCCCTGCTATGACCTGGACTTTGTATATCTTATTTTAAACCCAATGTCTTGGTGAAATCGTTTTCGCAGAGACATTTCTTTAGGAAATCATGTGATAAATAGATTCTTTGTTAAATATTTTGTCCAGACAATGGCTCCTTCTATCGAAAGTGTCGCTGCTAGATAAATTATGAATCTGGGTTAACAAGCACAGCTATGTGTTCTCCACTGTCTTTCTGTGTCCTTGGTGGAGACACCTGTCCAATCTGTGCTCCTTCCTGCTGAGTTAGGATATGACCTTACAATATTTACGAGCCAAGTGCTCCAGGCAGTCTCTGCCAATCAATACTCTGAGGTCTGCAATTTCTGACACTGCCTTTACCCCAGAGATGTGACCTAAATCCTTTTGGTTTTAAATCCAGTACCTACCCTTTTCAATGGGAATGTCGAGATCTGCTTTCATTGGTCACAGCATGAAGTATAACCAACCCTAGACTTCAATCTTCTCTTGCGACAACCTCTCTTCTAATATACTATTCTCACTGCATTTTACTCAAACTTTTTCCCTCACTTACCCTTTAAGTGTAAGATCCATAGCTATCTGGACCTCTTTATTTTTAACAAACACATCTCCTGTTTCTTCACCCTCATTTGTGTTTATTCCACCTTTGGTTTTAATGAAGATGTGAACTTCCATTTTTTTCTGAAATTATCTCAAATGCTTGCTATATATACAGTGAGTGTGTATGTGTGTGTGTATGTGTATATATACGCAATATATATTGTTGAGAGAAATAAATAAGTGGATAAAATTAACCCAAAATGTGTCTAAATCACAATAAGCCCTTGATAAATATTATTATTGTTGTTAATTCCTTCCTCATCATTATTATCTCCACAATAATCTAC
>NW_012150763.1:53802-55090 GCF_000956105.1 Propithecus coquereli
ATATTTTTTGCTGTGATGAAATGAGATGTCACCTTTCAGCTTGTAAAGCAGATGGGCTATGACCATGCATGGTCTGTACTTATCAACTAGTCACTTCGCAGTATATTAGAATCCATTCGAATAATTGAGGAGAGAAGAAAATCACAGTCTTCAGAAAAAGTTGGACTGCATTTAAATATCTCTCATTCTCATATGAAACTAACATATAGACTTACATTCCTTTTCTTGCTTAACATATACAATCAGCTATCAAAACACTTTTGTAAGGGCACTAATAAACATTACTCAGTGCATAAGTGAAGACGGAAGAAAGAAAAAAAGTAAGTATGTAGTCAGTGCAGGTGAACAGATTAGTTATGAAACTGCATTCTTATTTCTGTTAGATTTGCATACAAATTGATCTGGAAATCCATCAGCTGACTCCATTAATGAGGTCAAGAACCACATGCAGACTTAATCAGACCCTGTTGCAGATTTTTTTTTGGTTAACTCTCTCTGGGAATGAAAATTCCAAAATATGAAATACTGCTTTCTATTGCATTTCCTTTCCTTCTTTTCTAGAAGAATTTCTACCATAAGATAATAATTAAACGTCATTTAGAAGTTCCTTCACAGTTTTGTTCCAAAACTACTGATGTGTGTTATCCTTGTCACTTTAATTGAACTTTGAGACATAAGTGGCGTGTGGTGGAATTTGGAATGACAGTGTGACATTAATGCATTATCTCAGAAATTTGAGCAAAAATCTGAGTCTTTGAATTGGAATTCTTGCTAAGGAAATATGAATATATTAGAATTTACTCTTGCTTCTCTATGTCTATTGTTCCATGCCTTCCTGTCACAGATATCCCTTATTTGAAGATACTATGTCAAATCATATTCTGTAATACGACAATTAAAAAATCATATTCTACAATTTTCTTATTAGATAAGGTTTTGAAATATTGCATTTTGTAGTTCAAACATTATTTAAGTACTTTAGCACATATGTACATGACGTGCGATGGAATTGAGTGAACAAAAAGCTTTGGTAAATATTTTCCACACTGTGTATATTAAGTTTTTCTTTTTGACCCTAAGGCTTCTCCATTAATCCCAGTCAATGTTTTTTTGCCTTCAATTTTGATAATAAAAGTTACTTTATCCTCTGACAAAATTTCTTTCGATGGACATTACAGCAAATATTTGATAAAATGCAATCTGCCTTTAGCAGTCCTGATTACTTTCTAAACAAAGATGCTATTATTGAATAAGATATGGAAGACTACATAAACACATCCTAGTCAAT
>NW_012150763.1:70722-72784 GCF_000956105.1 Propithecus coquereli
TTGTAATTAGAATAACATGATCTGCTAATTAAATTCCCTTGGAAAACAAGAAACTACATTATTATTAGGAGATATATTTCCACAAATGGTTTTTACCATCTTTACCACTTAAAAAAAATTAAGAAGTTTTTCAAAACTCATAAGCAATACTGGGAAGTATTCGGCTTTCTCTATATGCAAATTCATTGGAGAATTTATGAAATGGTAAATAGGTTTGTGTTTGTCTCTTTGTTTTCTGTGTAGTCTGCAGCAAATCCGAAACCACTGAATATTTAAAGAGTCTTTTTTAATATAGGTATATAAAGAGTTGTGTAAATATTTTCTGTCCAATCTTGGAACAGGCAAAAATGGCACATTGGCTGTGACCCCGCAGAGCAGGCTGGGAGGGCCAGATTGTGGAATCCACCTCAGGGGTAGAACACACATAGGGCACAGACACTGTAGCAGGTGCCAGGAGGAAATCTGGCCAAGCAGGTCATAAATAGTAATACAATTGCATACAAAATTCTGCATAAGAAACCTCCATTTTCGGACATAGCATTATCCTACCAGGCAAGCAGATAATAGCACTAGGAATTCAGGAGCAACTAATACTTGAAAGATCAGACCAGTTATCAGGAACTCAACATCAAGGAAGTCTTCAGAGGTGGGAGAAAAAGCAACTAATCCATATGGGTGTGTCAGGTGACACAGTGGAAATTGAATATAAATTGATCCATTTAATCTTCAATAATCTGAAATACTTTCTATTTTATGAAAAAGGAAATTGTGTGGTCCAGACAGGTTAATTATAATAATAGCTAGCACTACCTGCTATTCAAACCCTGGTCTGACTCCAAATCCTTGCTATCTTCAACCCACTGCAAATAAAAATCACATTATGTTTAATTAGCATATGAATTCATAAATCACCCCCAGGCTGGGGAATTTGGGATGAATAAATATGAATTGTTTCAAATGATACAGGTTTTCAAATGTTCGGGAGTCTCTCTGTTATTCTGTTCTTATTAATTTATGTTCTTTATAACTACAAAGGTGATACTAAACCTTTGTCATAAGATCACAGGGGAAAAATAAACTATTACAAAGTGTCTATGCAGTGTCTGAAGTCTACACAGTGCTTTTTGTCATTCAGGAATACTCTGCTCCTATGGGGTTCCCGTCTCAGTTGAAATTGTTGATAGATGTTATTTAGGTTTTAAAAAGTTTCCTTGGTATGGTGGAAACACTGCTATATGTTCACCAAAACTCCTTTAACATTCCACCTTTCTGTACACAATGAAAACCATACTTCCCAGCCCCCTTGCAAGTAAATGGGTACATGTGACAAATTCAGGCCAATAAATATGAATGAATGACTTGTATCACTTTTGAGCTGAGGGCAGAATGTTGAGCAGATTGGGGGCTGGGAGATATTGGTGGAGGGAGTTTTGCCCAGGGCAGAACTTAACAAAAAGAAAATAGAAAAACTGAGATCTTAGGGCATGATTCAAAAACTTAGTCACTGAAGAGGAAACAAAGCAGTTGAATTTTCAGAGCACAGCTAAATGAGTCCGAGTTGAAGAAGCAACAAGCATGCCTGAGTTTTGTGTCCAGAGTGTTATTTTAGAGTCGCTTAAAAATCTTCTGCCTAAAATTGGGGTGTTGTACATTCTAGGCAGATGATAACTGTACAAGTGTATTTGTGCAAATGTGTACAAGGGTCACAAATAGCTCTAGGTCTGGAGAGAAAATGAATGCAGAGTATCAAATCAGCTGATATTAAAGCAATACTCAGGATAAATATGTGATTTTTGAACTCTAAACCTATATTTTGGATTAAAGTAAAATGAAAGCATTTACTTATATGACAATGGTAGACTGATAGGATAGACCAGGCTGATAAATTAGATTCTTTAAAAGAATGACACACATCTGTTGTCTTGTGAGAAAAATGTATATCAGTAAATAAAGCAATCAATCTGCTAATTTTATGTTTTACTTTGGTACCAAAATTTGGAAACATTCAGTAATTTTCTCTCAAGGTGTATACATAAATCTGGTCTCTCGATAATCTCAGACA
>NW_012150763.1:72834-74200 GCF_000956105.1 Propithecus coquereli
TTCTTACCTCTATGGAAAGAAAAATGAGAAAAATGACAGGAGAGCTTCAGTTACATCTGCCGTTTTTGTTCTCTTTTTCATAAAACTTTTAAAAGAAAGTATATAATGTTTGAAAATATACATTTTAAAAGATTAATATTATAATGACATAAACATGTAGTATAGCTTCTCAAACATAAATGTAAGTGGACTGTGTCAAACTTGGGATGGTTCTTACCTTTATGGAAAGAAAAATGAGAAAAATGACAGGAGAGGTTCAGTTATGTCTGCCATTTTCATTCTCTTTTTCATAAAACTTTTAAAAGCCAGTGTGTTAGTATCTACTTAATCTTGATGGCAGATATACGTGTGCCTATTTTCTTATTGTTGTTACTATATATGATATCCTTCACCTTTTTAAATAAAAACACTTTTTAGAGGAAAAATATTAAAGCATAAAGTTAAAAGCAAAACTGCAACTCGAGAATAATTTGCGATTGTGAGGGGACTTTAGTATAAGTTAGGGGAAGCAAATATTAACATAAATTCAGTAATTTCCCCAAGGAAGGCTCAGCAGCATTTTGATATAAGACTACATAGAATATATCTGGAATCCTTAAATGGCTTAATGCTAAGGAGGTGATATAGGGGGAATTTCCATCTTGCATAGGGAAACGCATGCACAAACATAGTAACATATTCCGGTACAAGGATTATTTTATAGGATGGTACAATATTTGGTAGAACGCATTACGTGGGTAAAAAGTGCAAAAGTAATTGTAATACGCACATAAGATTAAAGTGGCTAATGTGTTTCAAGTGGCTTTAATGCTTAATATCTTTCTTCCAAAGCAACCTCACAGCATGAATATGTCTCTAGACCCTGTTGGATGAAGTTCATAGCGTAAAGCTCACCTTGGCAATGACTGGGCTGCCAATGTCAGTCTGGTTTCTCTCTAGTTTTCTCTTGAAGAGGTAACGAGACATGAAGGACGGCAACATAAAGTGGCTAAAGTCCCCTCTTATCCCGACCACCATAGATGTTGGGAGGAGACATACCCACTCGCAGCCTCCCTTTTGCCCTGCCTGGCATTTTATCTCACTGGTCGGAATTGAGGACTGCTTCATTTTGCCACGTTTACCAATAGGTACATTGACTATTAACTTCCGCCCTCTAACCCAGTTCCCAAACTGCCCATGTAGAACAAACCAGGCAGGGTGTCTTCTCTTTTATCAATTACCAAATAGATTAGTCAGGGCCTGTTCTGAGGACAGGACATATCTTCCCTTTCTTCATAGGAAGGCTTGATTCGCTGATGCCAATATTTAGATTCAAGGTGGAAATATTAATGTAAGATGGCACTAGAGTTCTAGGCAAAGCCACACA
>NW_012150763.1:76730-105109 GCF_000956105.1 Propithecus coquereli
ACATCTGTTGTCTTGTGAGAAAAATGTATATCAGTAAATAAAGCAATCAATCTGCTAATTTTATGTTTTACTTTGGTACCAAAATTTGGAAACATTCAGTAATTTTCTCTCAAGGTGTATACATAAATCTGGTCTCTCGATAATCTCAGACACTTCCACCATGGAAAAATAGATCACGTGGAAGAAAATAAGAAGCTCAAGTCAAGTCTTTTGTTTCTCTTTTTAGTTCCCATTCCCAGTGATTTCATGACATTATTCCTTTCTATTATGAATATCACAAGGTCATTCTACTTGCACACTCACTGAAGCAATAAATCAGTGACTAATTGTACGGCACATTCTTCATGTGAAGTGTGACTTGTGATGATTTACATTATTTAGAACCATAAAAGTGAGATTAAACTATTGCCATAAATGATTACAGAAAAGGGCACAGAAAGAAATGGCAACATTTAATGAAAAGGGTAGCTTCCGCTTGGAGGCACGATCACTGCTCCATGGCTGTCCTGGTGTTCCTAATGTTGTACCTTTCGAGTCGAAGCAATTACTGCAATTCTCTGTGGAACCAATATTTTGCCATGTTTTATCATCTCGATATAGATGCATTTAAAATGGTGTGATGTCATCATCATTGCCATGGTGGAAGATAAGCCTTCAGGTAAAACACAGCATTATCCAACAAGATAAATATTTTATAACATTTTCAGTTTGAAATTTGTCTTGTGTACTTTGCACTGTCATCTTAAGTTTTGGGAAGGCATGCCAATTTTTTTTTTCTTAAATTATAAAATAATGTCTCATTTTTCTTCCTCCAAGAAATATGTTTTAAAGTCATAAATGGAATTGATAAAAACATGATTATCTTCAAATAAGATGATACATTTTCCATGGCTTCTATACCTGCCATGACCATAGATAAAGTAAATCCTATTTTATATCTTTACTCTTTATGTTGTCATAAAGTCGTATCACACTGATTTTTTTCTATAGTGTAAAATTCTATAAACTGCTACACAAGGAAGACAAGACAATGAAAACTGATAGAAGAAACGTTTAAGTTGTACGGAGTTTCTCAGAATTCACATCTGTACTCTTTAATTGATGGAAATCATGAGAAACTGAGGCATATTGTCTTGGCCTGAAGGCCAAAAGGCAATATTTTGACCTTCCATCAAACAGTAAAAACAACAGACACAAAAGTGCTGTAGGATTAAAGGGAATCACTTGTAAGCCTCAACTGTCTATGCTGTAGGTTACCCATCATGGAGCGGTTTGCCTGGAGGACTGATGTGCCTTCTGGGAAAAATCTCACTCTAATAGAAAACATCTTCAAGATGCATTTGTTTCACCGATAATGTGTTAGTATGGGAGGAGGGGACAGTTGAGCAATCAATGTCTCTCTCTTCAATTGTCTTAATCTCTTAAATTGCTCTTCCTTTCAAGATAATCTCTAAATGTGAGAGAAGGGGTGACAATAAATATCAAGTCAAACATGAGACCCATGGTGCACTTACTTGGCAGGACTGCTTTGAAATATACGTCATGGAGTGTAGCACAAAGATGGGGAGGAGAGGCAAAAGCTGATTGGCCCTTGAGAAGTCTACTGGAGCACCAACCGGGCACAGTGGCCTGGATGAGAAACAGGACATCACCAGCACCGCAGAATCTCCTCGTGCACCATGCACTGTCTGCCTCTTCCCTCGATGGTAACCCAGTGTTCTGACTTCTAACTCATGACTGTTGATCTGTATGATCCATCTTTAATTCTAGGATAACGATGTCATGCTTAGAACTATTTAAAAGAAACAAGGCATTTTTCAAAGGAAAAGCTAAGAAATGTCTTGCGCCTTGCCTTTCTATTTTCTGCTTTAGAATAGGTAATTAGATTTTCACCTTTCAAAACTGATTTAAATTCTGAAAAAAAAAAATAGATCTGGAACCTGATAGCAAATCAGACTAAGCAATTATGAGAAATCCTTAGTAATTTCTTTTTTGAATTATCTCTAGTTGAGCTTCTGAAATCTATAGATTCAAAGGAGATTGATAGAGCAAAAAAAAAAAGGCATGTAAATAGAGTAATGGATAAAGGTAGAAAAGGGAGATAGGAAGGAGCAGGAAAAGTAATATTAGCCTTGTAATTTTTCTTTTTCTTTTTTCATTTAATGCTTATTAAATGACTTTAAATAGTCCCAAAGTTTTAATGCTTCTTTTGAGATTTAAAAAATAACATATTTTGCATTTTTTCAATTTTATTTTACATCCTCTTATTAGAATCTTCAGCCCTTATACTGCTCTGCAAAAAAATAGTCTCATAAGTATAAAAACAAGGAATGAAACCCACAAGCATCATGACAAGCATAATATAAAATCTACAATGGGAATGCACTTTCTCCATACATTGTCAAGCTTTGAAGCAAATATTTCAGAAAATATATTAGGAAAAGACTTGGCAGTTTCCTTATAGAGGAACAACCAGAATAACAGAAGTCATCAAATTAAAATTACTTCATCTTCCTAGCAACAAATCTAATAACTCACTTGTATGTATTTCGATAAAATTTGCCTTCTCTCCTATCACAGTATATTGTGCAAGGAATCAGTTCCATTTGCAACCCAAGGATTTTGCTGCTAGAATTATTATTCTCTCTCATCTTTACCATTAATTTTTCCCACTCTACTTGATTGTTGTCTTTCAGTTTACAGACATATGTTGTACTATTTCTTGCCTTAGAACAAAAGCAAAAAACAATGTGTCTCATCGTGAACATTGCTGTGGTTTAAATGTATCCCCCAAAGTTTATGTGCTGGAAACTTAATCCTCAATGCAACAGTGTTGAGAGATGGGACCTCTAAGAGGTGATTAAGTAATGAGAGCTCTGCTTTCATGAATGGATTAATGCCCTTATTGAAGGAGTGGGTTATTTATCTCCAGAGTGATTTCCTGATAAAAGGATGAGTTCAGCTGCCTTCCGATCCCTCTTTCTCCTGTGCTTTCTTGCTCTTTTGCCTTCTGCCACGGATGACGCAGCACAAAGGCTCTTGTCAGATGCTGGCGCTACGCTCTTGGACTTCCCCGCCTCCAGAACTGTAAAAAATAAATCCCTGTTCTTTATATGCCAAGTCTGTGGTATCCTGTTATAGCAACATGAAACAGACTACGACAAATATCTATACCACTAGGTTCGCAGGAAGGAGAGAAGCGCAGCCTTTTCGAGGACCCAACCATGTGTTTTGCTTTGTCCCTTATAAATTTTAGACTTGAGGAGATTTAAAGAGATCAAAAACGTATTACACATTTGTCTCTGTTAGTTTTTTTGAGTTATCAAGTTAATATTTCTTAAACTTGATACATGTGAAAAATTTCTTGAAAAATAAATGGAGCATTTTGAAATAACATTTGAAGGCTTTCGTTTTTGGCATATCTGAATAGTTCTTAAAGTACGAGTTGCCTGAGAATCCTGCTATTTCATCACTCAGTGCACATTCTACCTCCCGCTGGGCCCAGCTTTAGTGAGATCTTTTTGATTAGAAGTTTCCTTTCATTCTGGTAAGATGAATGTTTAAGGATACATCAAAGTATATGTGATCAGCTGAAGATTTTTTTTTTTACTAAAATAGTTAATGCAACACCTTTATCTTAATGAGTAAGACAAGATTTCAAAACAGGCATGCTGTTTTAAAATCGTTCACTTCACTGCTACATTTCTGAGGATGAACCAAGGTCATCTTTACTTTGGATGACAAAGGTTTAGATTTCCTTAATATAAGTAAAATAAATCTAAGCAATGATTAGTTAATTCCAAGGGCAGTTCAATCACTTCCATAAGGTCCTCTGAGGAAAAACACTATACTGTTGAACATTTCTACAGGGTATTAGAGCAGCATAGAATAACTACAAATCGGAATTCTTTGTGGTTGATAGGTGTCATGTGTTGGTGTTATGTGATTTAGTTATTGATCTATTCCATTAAAATTTACTGCACACCAAACCTAAGTCATGCCCAGTGCCGGGCTCTGAGGATACCCAAGGTGAACTATTAATAGATAGGGTCCTTGCTCTTGGAAATCTCAGAAGCTGCTGAGAGAGATAGCCATGGAAGAAGTCATTATAATATAATCTAATAATAAGGATGATGAGAACAATAATAATAATAGTTCATATTAATATTTTGTGGGTTGTTTTTTCCAGAGTTTGCAGATGCAGTTAGGGTGAGTATGAACTCTCAGACTAAGCACTGACAGATAGAAAACACTCTACACAGAAAGCGACATTTTTGTTGTGTTTTGAATAGTGAACAAGAATGTACAGGGAAGGAGTAAAAGAAAGGATATCACTAGCAGAAGAAATGTCTCTTTGTAAAATTATAGAATCAAAAAATAACTCTGAGTTGCCATCTGGGCTATATGAGAATCTTAGCGTTGCTGAAGCAAAAGCTTTTGAAGAAGGTGTAGTTGATTAAATTGGGTATAAAATCAAAAAGATAAATTGAGACCAAATTATGTGCTGGTCTCCCTACCTTCTACACCACATGGCAGTGTTTGATTTTATAATGAAAGCAATGGTGAACCAACAGAAATCTTTCAGTCAGAAAAAATGTAATTAGACATTTTTTGGAAGGCAAATCTGGTAACTTTGTGAATGTGTATATAAATAGATAGAACAAAAAAGATATTGACAAGAACACTTACCAAGCTGTTGTAGTTGAAAGACCTTAAGAACCTGGACCAAAAGGTAGTATGGATGGATCAAAATAAATGATTAAATTTGGGAGAGATTTCTGATATACTTAAATGGATTTTGTGCTGTATTGGAAGAGATGGTTTTGAGAGAACAAAAGTTAACAATGATTATAAGATTTTTGGCTTGGAAATACGGATGAATAGTGTTATACTTCACTAAAAGGGCTAGGAAGTTCGCTTGGGGAAGGAAGATGACTAGCTCTTTGGGGATGTGCTGGGCTTGAAGTCCAGGGGGACCTCTAGCTGTCCATCCCATATCCTCTTATTGAAAGTGCCACATAATATGGCACAAGAATAGATAGACCTCAGCTAATACAATTGCAATTCTAATAGATTAGAATAGTTCTGGCTATAAGGAGCTTTGAATTTAAACATTGCAGAAGTGATAAGCTTTGTTATTATTCAGAGCAACTTTGAGGAACCCAAGTTTCTAGGTCAGCATGACATTTCTTAACATGCATTTGGACTCCTTGGTTATTTTAAACCTCTTTGATACAAGAATTTCATATCATTGGCTTTATCTAATGAGGCCATATAGCTCTATTATGAAGAACATTGCCTCTTGGTTCAGACAAAATTGGAGTTTTAATCTTCTTTTTTTTTTTGACAAAAATTCACTTTTATTGAGTACATAATATTTAAATGTTAATTCGATCAATACCTATGTGATTTGGGGCAAGTTTCATAATGGGAATAATTAGAACTAGCTTATGTAACTGTTAGGCATAAATGAGCCAGGTTAAATATCTTTAGATAACAAACCTTAAATAACAATGCCTGACACACAATATGTCCTAAGTCAATATTTATTCATATTATAAGAGCTAGTCCTGAGAAGGTAAAATTAGTATTATTTTCCATTTCTCCAAACTTTGCCTTTTCGGTCTTTTAAATATTTCTTCGTTGGGGAATATAATGGAGACCATAATTAATTTGAAAATTACGTATTAGGAAATTTCTAGTCAGGTAAAGATCATCTGCAAAAAAAGAAAGAGCCATAAATATTGCTGGGGGAAAAAACTAAACTATTTGGTATCTTTCCCATAAACGTTTTTTGGGGAGTGGCCTTCTACTCCAGATGGCTCTGGTGAGTCTGTTAATCCAGGATTGTAGATATGGTCATGACCCAGTTCAGAATCTCTTTTCCACATACACATAAGGATGAAAGTGGTCAGAACTGAATTGTTGGCTGCTTCGTCCTAAAGAGATGCCCTCGAAGTTTCTGCTGTTGACATGTTCAAGCTGCCCTGATTTCTGCCATTCTTAAGACTTCATCCTATAATAATGATTTTGATTTTTTGAGCTACACAATCCTTAACAAAAATCCCTTTTTACCCTCCTTTACCCCCTTTTATTATTTAAGTTAGTCGAAATTGGAGTTTGTTGATAATCAAATAACCCAAGTGATGTGAAAACTGGTACCACACAAACTACAGAAAAGAAGACCCTTAGGAAACAGGGGATATTTGGAATTAGTTATCAAGTTATCAAGCCGAAATCGAGTAAGTGGAATTGAAGTCTCCATTTGTATTCTGGGTAAGACAGAATCAGACCATTCCTCTCAGTATTAATATCTAACTTGAGTTACTCCATGTGGTCCTGTAACTTGATAATGTTTTGGGAGACTGAGCAATTGTTAAGGGTAGATCGACATAAAGGAGATGAGAAATACTTTTTACCAAAGAAACGGAGGTTGCTTTTAAAGCATTGAATATTTAAATATTAAGAAAGAAAAACGAACTACAATTTGCAATTTTTATCACTTAGGACCTACGTAAGACCACAGTGAAAGAACATCCTACTGCTTGCAATTGTGTTGTTGAAAATAATACATGGAGACTGATAGGAGGAATTGCTGGATTTAATTGACAGTTGGCTTCTAGGCAAAAGCTTAAAGGCTGATTATGCTGTTTAGGAGGACTAAGAACATTTGGAGAAATTCTCAAACCCCTTGGAAATTATTTGCATTGTGCCCTTTCTTGCCTTATCCTTTTTTTTTATAATAGAGATAGGGTATCACTCTGTCATCCAGGCTGGAGTGCAGTGGCCTGGTCAGACCTCACTGTAACCGCAAACTCCTGGACTCAAACGATTCTCCTGCCTCAGCCTCTCCAGTAGCTGGGACTACAGAAGAACACCACAATGCCTGGCTAATTTTTCTTTATGTTTTGTACCCACAGGGTCTTACTATGCTGCCCTGGCTGGTCTTGAACCAGCCACCTCGGCCTCCAATGTGCTGGGATTACAGACATGAGCCACCATGTCAGGCTTGTGTTGTGCCTTATCTGACTGAAGATAATGTGGTTCCCCTATGGAAAAAAGTTAACTCTTCTCATACCATGCTCCTTGTATTGTTATTTACAAGGTTACATGCATTCAAACTCATGGAAACCTAGAATTGGTAAAGCAGAATCAGAAAAGTTAAAAAAAAAAAAAAAAAAAGAATTTTATCCAGAAGGATTCCCAGATGGTTTAAGGAAGAGATTTTGGTTTACCAGAATCTGCCTTTGAAGGTGATGGCATTACTATCCCTGGTCTAGCAGGTGACCCTGCGACAGGGACCCATCCTCATCTTACTCACCGGGCTGTAAAGTGGGAATGCTGGATACTGTGGTATCCGCTCAACTTGGTTCATGTAAAGAAGGCCTCCGTGGCCTTGGAAGGAACTCGCACATCGCATTAGTGAGTTACTATTTCTCAAGTGCCTTGCAAGCACTCTACTTCCTCACCACCAACCTCTGGAATCAAGCGAATGCCTCAGATCAATTAACAAGGAGTAGAAAACCTCTTTCCCAAATCACAGATGGCTCTGCAAATATGCAGACAACAGCAATATGGGGGCAACTGGACTATTACAGCCTCATTAATAGGAAGTCCCTAAGGACAAAAAGAAAATTTTCTGATTAGGCAAAAACTTCAATCATCACATTTTCTTTTCTACTTTGCTTAAAAGGAGTGATGGCCCGGGGTCAGGATCTACACTAATTCATGAGTTGTGACTAATGGACTAGAAAATTAGGTTCTTGGAAGGCTTCACACTGAAAGATTGGAAAAGAAATCTGGTCTTTCCTCTTCTTTCCATTATATGTGATTTGGGGGAATAATTTTAACACTGAGTCCTCCATAAGTCTGTAATACTCCCTAAAGATACTGGATTTAGATCAAAGAAACCTCATGACATTGACCTCTGTAGGCTTTAGCTAGACATTATTTTAGATTGCCTCTCTTTGGGAATTGTTTGCAATTTTAAGTAGGTCAGTTTTGTAGACAAGGGCATTTTTGGAAATGAATATACACTACATGATGAAAGGCTGTGTGTGTGTGTGTGTGTGTGTGTGTGTGTGTGTGTGTGATGTGTCAATAAACTGGCACGAAATAATAATGAAAATAAACTGTGTGTGTGTTGATTATTTGTCCAGGCTCAATTTTCTTGGGACACCTTCTCCCGCTCAATTTCATTCTAGTAAAGCTACCAATTGCAGAATTCTGGCTCCAGTATATAGGGTTGGCAGATGACTCAGGCTATGTTAGTTTCTTTCTCAGGATTTAGACTTCAGCAGAAATACTCAGGAATAGAATGCTTTTAGTCATGAGTAAAACAATGTAGATCCCTAAACGGAATGTTAGTAATTATTTTTATGTCGTTGTAATTCCTGGAGTTACATGTTTTCTGCCTTTCCATGTTTTTATGTTTTTTCTCTTTCCTTTTGATCGGTTACAATAATCACTCTTTTCCTGCTCTAATTCAGAGGGAAGAGTAAAGTCTGCAAAGAATCTATTAAGGTCCTTTTAAAAGCAGCTTGGATATTTTGTCCTGACTATACACAAAAATATGCGTATTTCTAAATATAGAAAGTAAATATTTTATCACAATGTGGTTATGAGAAAGGAAGATGTTGATTGTTTTAACTGAGTTATACATAATAGACTATTCAACTGTATTTAAATATTCAGCAAATACTAAATTTAACAATGTGCATCAGAGAAGACATATCCATCCAGTTTCATTTGCTTCTTCATAATGGTGAAGAAATAAGGACATTGGGAAGATAACTGGTATCTTTTGTATCTAATGTCTGTGATAGAAGAAATTCAGGTTGATAATTATCTTAATCCCTATGTTTACCTAATATTGAGAACATCTACATCCATCCAGTAGAATTTAACTGGGATGATGGGAGGGAGTTTGTTGAAATGAAATTTGAAGAAATGTACCCAATATTTCCATTAGCAGTACTATTTAGAAGAGGGTATAGTTCAATTTTCCCGGCTGTCCCTAGATACACAAAACTAATTTAGCTAGAAGTGTAGAGCTCCTGATGTTAGAGTGAATTGAGGGGCAGGGTGAATCACCGTGTTCCCAAACTATCTATAAATGGACTTTAGTTCTGCAAAAATGATAGCCCCTGGCTTAGTCAAGGCATTCAACAAATGCCCTGCCAATCATTTACTGGACAACATAGACAAAGACCTGTTATCAGTGATGTTCCCTCAAACAGCCAACCACTTGGCTGTTACCATGGTGACATGAGAAAATATATTAGGAAGAAGAGTGAATTGTTTACATGTGGTGTGCACTCCATCCTTCCTATCCATCCTGGAAAATTCTTTCTATTAAATAAAAAAATTAAAACATATTTAAAGCCAAAATATATAAAGAACTACTTTAAAATAGTTTTCGGTCTCACATTTAAAAGAAACAAATAAGCTTTGGAACTTCTGCCACATTTTAAAATACTGTTTCTTGAAATTGTTTCTGAGAAGTCAGGAATTGAATACATTATAATGTACAAAATTATTGTTTGACATAGTACAAAATTAATAATCATATAGCAAAATCCCAACATTAATTAAGAATTCACATTTTTACAGTTGCCATAGAGAAAAAGTATTACACAGATAAAATTTTAATGGTAATACAATTACAATGTCTATTCTCTGAGTCAAAAGTATGACCCGTGAAAATAGCAAAAAATAGAAGAAAATTCTTTATCTATGTAGGGATAGCAGTGATAATACATATGGATTAACGTATATAAAATACTAGGAAGATTTCCACATGAGAAAATCTGTCTCATAGTATTATAGTCATTTTTTCCATAAATTTAGTGACTCCATAAATTGATTGAAGGTATATAAAACACTTAAAACACTTACGGAATTCTGTTCTTTAACCGATGATGTAACACAGAGGTTTTTGCAACTTCAATATTACACCATTTTATGGTTTTCTTTATAACCAACCCTATACAGTAGTGTTTTTACACACCATCTTAATAGATGTACCCTGTTACATGAAATTTACTATCCACCATTTTTCACCTCCTTGAATCCCTTGACTGGTACCCAAGATAAAACTTCTTCCATAATTTATTCTGTCCTGTTCTCCCACCAATATACTCTCTCAAGCCTTTCTTTCCTCATGTCTTTGCTCCTAAATATTTCCACTGTGAATTCTGAAACTCCCATTCCATGATTAAACTATACTACAGACTCATCCTTTATCTTTAAACTTGTGCCCTGGTGGATATAGATTTTGCCACAGAACATTCAAGAGGAAGTTATCATTCTCCCACGCTGCACTAACGTGTGAGAGCGATTGGTATATTTTTGGTGCTCCAATGCCTTTTCCAAGCCATTGCTGCTAATTTCTCATATGAAAACCAGTCTAGTGCTTTCCGTGGCTTATGGCAGTTGGCTACGTAACCAGCTACCCTTCCTCACACTTTCATCAGTGGTTCCTAATATTTTCCTCCCCTTCACTGATACCTCTGTTGCTTGGCTTTTCTTGTCTTACTCTCCATTTAAGTTCTTCCCATCCTCCTGGCTGATTAACTGCGCGTATAAAAACCTCACATAACACACTCGGTTCCCAGTTCCTGGACCAAGATACTCCTGGTGACTAATTCGCTCCTAAGTTGCCCACTCGTGATGGCCATAACCAGGTCATGTATGTCCAGCTCTGCATTCTTGGTCATCGCTCAAGTCACTTTAACTCTTAAGTAATAAAAAAAAAAATGCGTTTTGTTTGCTTTCAAAAAGCTGTTACTCTTCTATCTCTCTCCTACTCAGTGTTGGTCAGACCGGTGTTGTGTTTCCTGGATAAGGAAGAGACTCCCGTGTTATGAACACGGGTGTCACCGCAGTGCCCCAAATGTGCAAGTCTGTGACAGAGTCTCCACACTGAACAGTCCATGCCTCTGTGCAGTCAGACTCGCTGTGTGAGAGAGGGGACAGTGGCTGGGCTTGCTAATAACCCCACCATGACACTTTATTGGGCCATCTACTTTACTTTCTAATCTCAAAGGGAGGCAATTATGAATTGGGGCTCATTTCTGTTTTCCTGGCGATCTGTGCCCTCTCCTAATATTCCCTGTACGATGTTCCACCAAGAAGTCGGTTAAATTTATCATAACAGCAGAGAGACCTGTTCTCCAGACCCAGCTGTAAATCTGAGGCCTGCTCCATCCTCACTTTTCATTTTCCAAGACACAGAGTGCCCTAGGAATACCGTGGTATCTTGCACTGATCCGAACAATCACAAGAGGAATTTGGCGGGGTAGATTTTTGTCTTTCTTAGATAAAATCAACCAGTATTCTTGAATAATGCTTAGTGGCTTAAAAGCATTATTTATTTAGCTCAAAATCCCATATTTAACACTTTGGACTGGGCTCAGCTGGGCACCTGGGCCCACTCATGTGTTTGCAGGGAGCTGCGGTTCATCAGGACGGCTCTGCCTCTGTTGATTGGGTAGCCGGTGGCCGGAGCACCGGGGTGGAGGGAGCCTGATAGATAACCGGGCTATGTTCTCACACCATCCACCAGGTCAGTCTGGGCTCATTCACACGGCAGCAAGAGACTTTTGTGCCATGTAGGCTAAGAAGTTGTTTCCATTGCATCCTACTGGTTAAATTATGGCACAGGGCCTGCCCAGATTCAAAGGGTTGACAAACAGAGTTCATCTCTGGGTGGGAAAAGCTGGAAATTATTTTGCAGTCCACCATCGTTGTTAGGAACTAAAGTTAACAGCGATGTGAATTTTGCAATCATCAGAAAACAAGTGCAGTCACTATGAAAATAAAGATAAATAAATTCATAATTCTTAGGACCAAGAGCAACTGAGATTTTAAAAATAGCAGCTTTTATTAAAGCAGATAGTGAAAATTGTGGTTAAGTCACCAGTTAATAGTAGTTTAACCAAATAAAAATTCATAGGAATATAAATACAGATATGGATGTAACTATTGATACAGAAAGAAATTTAGGTCTAATTCAGTCCAAGAATAATATGGCCAATTGATCCAAACTCTATAGCTAACTGTTGGCCAAGATAGAATTTGGAATTTGGTACTCTCTCAGCTCAGTGTTCTTCTCACAAAGCTATGCTCTCTTTTTATGGTACAAAGCTTTTTCAGGAGTATTTCCATTAAAAAACAACCACACCTCACCTAGTGCATTGATAAATACATTTTTCTGTCTCTTTGAACCAAGGAGCAGAATCTAAATTGGCAACTTTCTGATTACTGAGGATAAGACAGGAAATTGTCAAAATATATTAATAGGGATTTTTAAAAGATAATAGGGTTATGTACTTTTATCCAACAAAATTATTACTCATAAGTTTTATTTCATTTCACTTGCTCAGGCTTATAACGAAGAGAAAGAAGTATATTATTCCCATTTTGCAGATGAGAAAAATGAGGCCCAGAAAAACTGGGATTTAAGCAGATTTCCATAGCTAGTAATTAAAAGCATCCAGATTTGGGTTTATTAAGTAGTGTAAGTAGTGTATTTTGTTCATGTCTTCACTTAAAATATTTGAATCTTAGGGGGGAAGTTGATTAAAATTTTGCTAAATGGTAGAATAACAGGATAAGATAAATGATATTTCAAATGTCATTGTTATTATTACATCTACGTTTCTTTGTGCTTATGAGAAGGTATAATGGTTCAAGAAATACTTGCATTAAACTACTTGGGGTTATTATATAGGTAAATTTTCAGCTCTATTTCTAAGATATCTGTTTTTATAAGTCCCTGGTGGCCTGGATTTTTTTTTTTTTAAAGCTCACCCAAATTCTTCTTAATCATATTCCAGTTTGAAAAGAGCTGGGAACAGAGTCCTGAAAGTTAGAGAAATCCAAGGTTATATGTTTGTGTGTGTGTGTGTGCATGTCTATGTGAGTGAATGTGTAGGCGTAGTTATGTATGTACAAGTCCACATATGTGTACCTTGTGTTATGTGTGGGTTGTATCTTTGTATACTTGTTATTTTGGAGGGTTGCTGCTTGGTAACCATTCTTACTGGTGTGAACAAAATTATTAATACATGCAAAAGTATCCTAGAAGTGTACCATTATTCTTGAAATTTCAAGAGGTAATTTTTAGAAATTATATCCACTCAGTAATACAGTTCCTACTCCTTCCATTTTGCAAGATCAATACTTTTACATAAACTGTATCTTTTATGGATGTAGTACATTTCTTCAAGCATCTTAAACATGGGCACATATGTTATACGCAGACAGACGTTTTACTATAATGGTGCTTAAAATGGATTATGAGTTCAGATTGATTTTTCTCACATTAGCTGTTTAAAATGGCTTTTCTAAAGATGACATGTAATAGCAAGATTGTCCCTGCCAAAATATCAAAGAGAAAAATATTTTAAAAAAATGATACGAGGCATTTAGAAAGGAAGCTCATGTTCATCCTTTTTTTTTTTTTTTAGGTGTGAATTTATATTCATCCTTCTTTAAGTGGCCTTTGAGACATTTTTTCTTAAAATGTTAATGTGTTTTATGAGTTTTGATTTATAGATATTTTTAACATTATGCCTTTAAGGTGTCAGCTCTTGGTAAACTAATTGTGCTCCCTTCCCCTTTATAAAAGCATGAAGGCTTCTGGTTATACCTTAAAGGGACTGACAACAAAATGAGTAGGAATTAGGTTTGTTAATAAGGTTGATCTCAAATAGAAAGGAGAGAAATATAATAATGTTTTGAATTTGAATAACATGTTAGCTAACAGCAACAAAAAGAAACATCAATTCAAACAGAAGGGGAAGCAGATAAAATCGTATTATACAGCAGAAATCGCAGAGTAGCTGCAGCACTAAAACAAGCAACAATAGCACGTCACTTTGTGAAGCATCTGATGTAGATGGCATCGTCCCTCCTATGTGGTGGCGTCCCCATCCTTACAGCCATTGTCACTTCAAGTGTAGGGAAAAAGTAATTTGAAAACTTGAATGTAAACCCCAAAGGTAAAAGAATGTCTGAATCAACAAACTAAGAAAAACACAGTGTTCCCTTTTGTCTATGGAACCCGCACAAAAATAAATCTTGTGCTTGAGTAGCAAACACAGCTTCAGTAAATGTTAAGAACAGTGATTTTAAAGGCCATGTTCTCAGACTTCCATGTAATAAATCTAGAAAGTCAACAACAAAAATGAGCCTCATGTCAAATAAACAGAAACTTGAAATGGAATTCATCTCCAAACTGAAAAGAGATTTTTAAGAGATATGTCTTATGAAAGCTCCTAAATTATATTTGCTTAAACCCTTTCCTTCTTCAGAAAAAGCAGAATATACGTATTATTATTTAGTTATGAAAATAGAAAAAGAACAACAAAATAAACTAAAAGTATTCAGTTGAAATGAATAATAATAAAAGCTTAGAGTAACTTCAAGTAGAAAATAAATTCATATAAAATTCAAATAGAGCCATCTTCTCTTTCCTTAGAAAAGGAAAAAATTAGGAAAAGATAAAAGCACTGAGAATATGTAAAACCTCAGGATTGAGAAAGCGGATAGGACTACAAACATGAAAGTGAGTTAAATTATTATAAGTGATAGTCTTCGCAAATGCACGACATCTCTGATGATTTTTCAGCAAAATACAAACTGTAATAACTGGCTTAAAAAAAGATAAATATTTAACATTTCAAAACTCCAGAAAAAAAGATTTTCAAAGCCCAGAGAGTTTCACTTGTGAATTTTAAAATACATTTTAGAGACAAATAAACTCTTCATACTTTAGAAAATTTCAACAGAATGTCATGAAAAACTTCCCAGCGTACATTCTAGTGCTGGCATAATCTTATCACCAAAAGCTTTATTTTAAGAATTGTACATACTCACAAACACATACACACATAAGCAAATGATAGGTGAAATGCATTTTTGAGACTAGATGCCTGAATAAAAATACATATAATGAAGGAAAGGTATAATATTATAAAAATAGTCATCTGGTCATATAAATATATACACTTAGTTTGATGTCAACCAGAATTATAAAGGAACTTTTTCTTAATAGCGAATAATTCTAAAGTTCATATGGAGGAATAAGAGTATGATGTCACTAAACAAATATTAGAAAATTACAGTGAAAATATATCTGGCCTTTGGATGCCAAACTACTTTATTCAGACTAGCATGACATTTGTGTAGGAAAAGTCTAAGAGGTTAGTGGAAAGGATAGAAATTAAAGAAATTGATCAAAGTATTTAAGTGGAAATAAAAATAATGTAATAATAATAATGTGGCACAAGTAGGGGACAAAAGTGCTCCACAGATGGTTCTAGGGTGCCTAATAGTCTGTTTAGAAGAAAATAAATGTAAACTTTTTATCTTATAACATACAACAAAATAAATTTTAGGTTTATTAACGTTCTAAATTTAAATTAGAAACAACCACTAACATATTGGGAGAACTTAAGAGAATGTTTATATAATCCAGAGGTGGATGAAACTTTTTTTTTTTTTTTTTTTTTGAGACAGGATCTCACTCTGTTACCCAGGCTGGGTGCAGTGGCACTCCTGCCTCCTGAGCTCAGGCGATCCTCCTGCCTCAGCTTCCTGAGTACCTGGGCTTCAGGCACACGCCCCCATGTCCAGCTAATTATTTTTTTTTATTTTTTTATTTTTTTGTAGAGATGGGGCATCATTATGTTGCCCAGGCTGGTCTGGAACTCCTGGCCCAAGTGATCCACCTGCCTTGGTTTCATAGAGTGCTGGCATTATAGGTGTGAGCCACCATGTTCACTTATTGAAGCAATTTAGGTAAGCTCAAATCATGAATGAAAACCCTCCCAGAATAAATTACATAATATGAAAAAATATCATTTGGTAACGGATGGTATAAGCAAAGATAATAGGCTAATCCTAACCTGAAACTTACCCTACTCTCAGTCTTAACCGGCTCACATTTATAATAAAATTCAAAATCTATTCCAGGGCCCAGGAGGCCCTACATAGTCTGGTCAGGGCTACCCATCAGTATTCCTAGTATATAAAATATTGCTACTAATTCCTTCCTAATTAAGAGGTAACAACAGCCACTTATTTTCTAAGAAAGTGCATTTACCAAATAAACTGTAAAGCTAATGAGAATCAGATTATAGGTGGGGGAAAAAAAGGAAAAAAAAGAAAAACAGACAACCGTTAAGGATTTTTCAAAACAATGTCAACACAGCAGTGTATAGTTTAAAGGCATGATGAAAGGTTACTATTTGTATTTGGGGACTTTTATTTTTACCTGAGTACTGATACTTTCAAAGTAAAATCATGTTTTTCTTCTTCTAAGATAAATTTTTTAAATTCAGATTTTCATTTAGAGATAATTATAGATTTACTTGAAGTTATAGGAAATAATACAGAGAGATCCCACACAACTGTTATCCAGTTTTATCAATGGTTATTATATTTTTTTAATTTTAAAATTTCCATTTGTAACTTCTTTATATATCCTGTTTCTTTACTGAGACTTTCCATTTTTTCATTTGTTTTCTATGCAGTCTTTGCTGATGTTGGTTAGGGTGGGGCAGAGGGTGTACCCAGCAGAGTTCCAGCAGGAAATATCTATGGCACACTCAAAAAAGGTCATTGAAAAGAGTTTTAAAAGGGCATTTTACGAGTGTGTAGATGAATTCATGGGAGTTCAAGAAGGAAATTTAAGCATCTATGGATTGGCAAGAGCTGGGGACCTTCGCCCCTCCCAGGATTGAGCATGGCACTGCTGGCATCTGCAGGAAGATGTTGCCCAACTGGACTGTGATCTGCGGTGAAGGAACCAGCCATTGGCAACCACAGGGGAACAGAGAGGGAACCAGAGATTTAAATTCAGTGGCACTTCTCTGTTCACACCCACTGATCTCTCATTGGAATTTTCCATTGGACAAATGTAACCACAAGTCTAGCTCCTGCTGAAAGGGAGTCTAGCTCCTGCTAAACAGAAAAGCCATATACTGGTGCAGAGAGTAGGGTAAAGAAGGGCAGAGGATGCATCTCAAGGGCCAAGTACAAAATATTCAATCCAGAGGAGATTCCATATAGTAAAGAGGGGATGGAATTAAGCAAATTTGAACGTAAGTGAGAGGGTTGACCTGTCTAGAGAAGAATTGAAAGGAGGCAGAAATTGGACATAAAATAAATCACGGAGCTCTGTGAAGGCATGATCAACAGTCTTAACTAAGGCACGTGATGGAACGGAAGTAATTCACAGGCTATGGAATGGTTAAAGCACATATAGGCAGCAAAAGAGAGGACATCAAAAAGCTCAAAATACTCAACACTCTTATATTTCTAATGAAGAAAATATTTTTTTACAATGAGGCAAAAGAATAAAAGGTAAATGTAATTAGCATAGCAAAATATGGTAATTTACATTGAAAAGGTGTTTAATTAAAACAGAAAGATAGCGAAGAGGTTGGAAAGATCCATTGGACATTTTGTAGAGATGAATTCACTGTGGGGAAGATAAAATCCAGACTGATATGGTGAGTATGTATCATTTGATTTTGGGGATTTGTGTAAGTGTGGCATTTTTCTCATATACACAAACACACTGTAGTGAAAATAAAAAGTCTCAACCAGAAATGTGCCCTACAATGAGAGACTATAACCACCTAATCACTACCCTTTTTCTTTCCAATACGATGAGGGTCATTAGAATCCCATCTTCCTAAGAGGGAGAGAAACACCCAATAGCATTTTGGCAGCTGCTGCATGATCATGCCTCAAACGACTTCTGGAGATGAAAAGAAAGTAGTATTTGCCTGAATAACTGAACATATCTGCCTGAGTTGTTTTCCTACAGATGTTATCCTGGGAATAGAAACAAAATTGTTCATTCCCTACCAGCCTTCAAGAAGCACTGTGATCCGGGGCAGCACAGAGCCAGCAGTCAGAGACTGAGGCATTTTGCAATTCTGGGAGAAAACACTGGAGTGGAAAATACATAAAATGGCTGTTTGGTCTCAAGACTGCATGAATTATTACCCAGCTATGCTGGATGTTCTAATTCCTGTGTCTCAGAGGACTGCAAGTAGATGTAGATGCTGACTTAATATATATGTAGATAACATTGTCAAACGCCAGCTTTCACTAATAGTGTTTGTATTAAGCTCTCCATGCTTTTTAGGCTGGCACTTTTTGTGACCAACAGCATCTTCCGAATTATAAATCCTTGAGAGCAGTGACAGTCTCTTATTCAACTTTGTATTCCTAACTTGAGTCTAGTGCATATGCAATGTCATAAATGCCTTTGACATGAAAGATCCTTTATATCCAAGCTATATTTACAACTCAAAGCAGCTTAGGAGTAGGGCTCTATTACAAAATAAAAATGTCTAGTAATTTTTATACTGTGATTTGTTTTCATTTAATTCCATTACATGAAATAAGTTGAATTAAAGAAATGAAATGTTTGTTTCATGTGAGTGTGTGTATATCTGTTTATATCTATCCATCCATCCATCCATCCGTGTAATCCATCTATCTATTTAACATATGGTGTTTCCTGGACACAACTTTCTTTTCCCTTGTATACTAAAGAGAGATTGCATGCAGTTTCAGTGACGTGTAGAAATAGGACCACACTACGCACATGCCACCACTGTTCCCTAGCTCCTTACCATGACAGATGTTAAAACTTCAGCTTGGAACTCCTATCGAGTCCAAATTCAGGATCATAAACATTTTCATTGCAATCTTGTAGACAGGCACTCCCAATAAATCAGTGTTGGTAAGCACCATGGAATCTGCTTGTCATTCTGGATTCAAAGATATACATCATGTAGTGAAAACACACACACACACACACACACACACATCCATTTATGTACTCTTTACTCTTATTAACTATACTCTCTACTATACTCTAACTAAACTATATACTATAACTAACTAAATTATACTCTCTAGGGATTAGGGGGATGGGGGGCAAATCTACAACTAAAGGACACGGGGAGCACTAAAGGGAGGAAAGGGCATGGCTTTAACCCGCATTTGGGTGAGGCAAAGACATAAAGTGTAACTATAATGTTTGTGCCCTCACAAAACCCTGGAATAATAAATAAATAAATAAAAAATTATACTCTAGCTAAACTATTCCAGGGCTATACTCAAACTAACTAACCTACTTAAACCAGGCAAAAGGAATCCGAGAATATTCCATTATTAGCCAATTGTGGTTTGGGAAATTAACATTGTATTTTCAATTTTGATTCAGCTCTAGGTGTATATTTATGACGTGGACTTGTCCTGCTTTATGTATGTCTCGAATTTCTGTTTGCCAATAACTTCTGTCATAGCAAGATACATTTATCCTTGTAACAAACATTTATAGAGTGCCTACTATAGATCAGGCATTATGCTTAACATCGAAGTTGTCCCAAAGTCGACTTCGCTCTGGAGAAACAAGATAATTTAGATTCCAGATTGCAGTTAGCCAGTTTCACTTTTGTGATTCTCTTATGCATTTATGTATCCATGTTTATATTTTATAAATATTAACAAGCAATGATGATTCCATTTACTATATTTCTATTTATCACCATTTTATATTAATTTGTGACAAATTTGCTCAATGAAATGAGCAAATGAAATGAATGATTCATGAGTGAACATGTTGAGTTTCAAGAAGACGCGCTCAATATTTTAACTGATTTGTCAGTGACTCACTTTCCTCAGATTATAAAAATATTTAAATGGGTCTGACTCCACTTTGGCGTTGATTTCAATGGAGTCCAATTGAAGTGGGGTCTCAAGATGTGACAAGATTAAGTTAGGCAGGTGCTCATGCTGATGCTGATTGGCTTATTCTGTTTGGATATGCCTCTGCACCAACAGGTAGGAATGAGTGTTTAATAGATTGTGGGCTTAGAAAGAGAGGACTTGTGATAGCTTTTAACATTAACAGCGTCCCAGTTGAGCAGCCTAAGGTTGAAGTTTGGACCCCAGAGTTGATGGATAATGAATGCACTGATGGAGAACTGAAAGAAGTCACATCTCCATAGTAGATACACAAAACTGTGATTTTATATATCCAAAGTATCCAGCCAGGTGCTATGATGGATAAAACACAACAGGATGATTGACAGTCCTCACTCATTTGTGGAGTTTCCTTCCTGCCCTAGGTGATTAGCTTTGGTACTGCGCTGACACATCCAGGAGGTACAAAGTGTGAGGTTCACTGGAGAAAATGGATAATAGTAAGACTTTTCAGAATATGTGGCTAGGGAAAGAAAAGAGTGAGATACTTTATTCAACTTCTAAATACATTTTCAACATTTCTACTCTTCAGTACTCTTCATTGGTTCTCAATTGCTCTCCAGAACAATAATAAAGCAATATTCCCTTATCTACTTTGCATATTTAAACATACTTTTTGTTCACTTTGTGATGACATTTCAATACATTGTTCACTTTGTGTCTAGTCTCTTCTCCTTCAAGTTATTTTCATTTCTTGGCATGGCCAAGAAAAACCTACAAAATACTCAACAAACTATTTTATTTTGCTATTTCAGTACCCTTCAAAATACGTATTTATTGCCTCTTCTTTTCAGTCATTTTAGACTCCACTAAGATATGAAAAGAGTTCATCCTATATTAATGCATAGTCATAAATTTTGCTCCAACATGTGAGATCTGTTACATTCATTGTGTGAACTTTTAAGGAAGGTATATTCGGTGTCTTTCTCAGTCTATGTCCTGTTTGGTCACTCTATGTTCTCGATGGATCTTTATGTGTAGTATGAGAATTACAATAACTAGCTGTTTGGCTATTTTATATCTTACTAAATACGATCTCTGTCTTCTAGAAATAGATCATCTAGGAAGAAAGATAAAGTTCATGTGCCAATAACTATGCCAGAAGGTAAAATAAGATAAATACCTCATAAGAGGCACAAATAGCATGTGATAGAAATTGAGAAAAGATAGAGACCTGGTGGAACGGGAAGAGCTTTATTTAATTGGTTACATTTTATTTGGCTCTCACAGCACAGACAAGATTCTTTTAATGCATATATTTGGAAACATGTTAGTTCTTGTGTTTTAAGAGACAACATTGTCAAATTTTTGGCTGTTATCACCAAAAAGCTCATTCATATATTCAAAAACAAGAACTTACACAACCCAAGAGGCAAAAATAAATGCCTGGGAGCAAACCCCCACCAAGAGGACAAATAGTGATTTTTCTGAAAAGTTATGATATGCCAAACACCTAAAGTTTCTTAGACATACGTGTCACAGACCAAGCACTGATGTGCTTGGACCTTGATCTGTGATTTTGTGTGTTCTAGGCCACCCCAAAACGTAACGATGCCTTGTTAACAAAGGTAACATGCATCTTAAAAGCTTTACTTCACTCCTACAGAGAACTGCTGCGAGCATTTGCCTTCACCTTACATGGTAGAATTTCAGTAGCAATCTTTAATCTCATGGTACATTTTTCAGAGAAAATGAAAGGTTTTTTTGTGATCTGGAATGCAAATCAAGTACTAAATTCCAGTACTTAGAATCACATAAATCCATCCTTTGGGTTCAGCTCAGTTAAATCATCTATCAAAGTCTGTACTCCCCAGAAACTTGGCAATCCTTTCCAAACATTTTGAGTAGATCTTCCTAATACTATTTTACTTCCCCCTTCTTATCAATATTGCGCCATTTTTTTTTCTCTCTCTCTCATTTTCTGGCACTCCTGGCTTGCTTATCTCCAAGAACTCACAGAAATTTTTTTTTATTTTTTTCTTCCTCTTCCTCCTTATTTATACCTGGGCTTGTTTTCCCACCACTGCAAACTAGTCCTTTATCTCCTGCCTTCTCATTGAGTGGCTGCTTTTATAGCTGCCAGTTTATGTGGCCACTGGTCCCCTCTGCCTGAAAGGTAGCAGTTAGACATGAAGTTAGCTACAATAATCAACAGATTTCCTTTTATTCCAGTTTTCTTCTTCTTTCCACATTTGCACTTGCTGTTCATATGAAATGCTCTACTCTTTCTATAGCTTCTGCTTTGTAATTTAGCTGCCTCATTGACCAGACTCCTGCTGTCCCTCTACTTTGAAGATGGTCCTTTCCAACCTGTTCCATTCTCACAAAGGCCCACTGAAGGAGGTCAAATTTTAATTAATCTTTATAGATAGCCTTGTATATGAGCTATGACTAATCTCTGATTTATGAATAGTAAATTGAGACCCAGAACAGTTGGAACCTTCTAAGTCGTCTCACAAGTAACAGAGCTAACATTGGAAACCAGGTCTAGCACTCTCTCTGCTGCCAGAAGCTATTTTACCTGACATCCGAACAAATCAACAACATAAATAAATTTTACATCTCTATTCTTAGAGTTTCCACTGAGGCAAATACAGTTTCCTAGGAAAGAAATGAAACTAGCTCTTTTTTTTCATAAAGTCAATGACAGCTAGCAAAAGTAAAAAAGGGGAATATGGAAAAAAAGCCTACTAGAGAGTTCGACACAGGCTTTAGAGCCTAGAGAACTGGATCTACAAAGAAAGTTTTGTCTTGTTTCTTAAATGACCTTGGCCTTTCTCCAAATGGTAACACATTCCTTTAAATTCATTTAATTAAGTGAATACTTTACATTGTTTGATATTTAATGCAAACCAACATGCTATTTTAACCACAGTGTCAAACTTACTATGTAAGAATCACCTGGGGAATTTCTTAATTGTAAAGATTCCTGGGCATACCTCTAGCAATTTTTACTTAGTAGGTTTAGTGCAGGGTTCAGGAATGTGCATTTTAAATGCTTTCCATGTAATCCTGATGCACAGCCCACGAGGGAATGATTAATTCCCGCTACGGGTTTGATCAAAGATTCAATAACGACATGGCTCGTATAAGATAAGTTATTGAAGTATCTAGAAGACAACAATCATATCTTGTTTTCTGATAGACTACTTTCATCACTTTCTTAAACTGCACTTTTCCTTATCATTTTGCAGAAAACGTTATGTTGGAAAGAGAGAAAAGGATCGAAAATGTGTGTTAATGTCATCTGTTCACTTATCCAATCCATAGTCAATATGCATGCGGAGTCAATTATAGGAGTGGGGAGGGGGAAAGAATTAAAATCTAATGAAAGTTAATCAAAGAGAAGAACTTCCTTCAGGCTGGCCATGCATGTCTGTGGTTCGTCTGTCATTTATAATGCTGCAGCCTCTGGTTCATAGTCAAGCTGTAATTCTGCCAGTTAATGTATCCAATTAACCCCACTAATGAGCTAATCAACAGTGTAAAATCTGTGTAAAATCACTGAGGGTGTATGATGAATGGGAAATGCACTGAACTCTCCCTATATAAAAAGTGCTTTATTGCACTTGTTAAAGTGGCACTGTCTTATCCCTCTCTAAAGGGTAATTTATCACCAGGGTCCGTAACAGTGCCATGCCCTGATAAGGCAGAGGTGGCAATAAACCCATCAGAAAATGATTACTCAGGAATGCAGAGCAATTACGATGTCTTCGTGTATCAGAGACACAGGCTGGAGAGCAAATGTGCTTTTCTGTTGATTTAGGGTTCAAACAAAGAACCAGCAGTAAACTTGAAGGTGATCCATAACTTGTAAATGGAGAGTATTTTTAGATACCCGCATATTCATTTTCCGATATTTGCTTCCTTATTGCTTAATTGTTAAAATAAGCAAGTATTTCTAGTATCCCAAGCCTCATTTACTGTTCCATTGTAAATGAGGATAGTGATTCTTTCCAGAAAGTCCTTATTATGAGGACAGGGCAATAGAAAGTTGGTTGCCCCATAGGAGTTGTCCATCTCTTCTAACATCAGCCTCATGGAAAGACTTTCATCAACAAATTAATAGTCCTTTGCTCTTGGCACATAGCAATGTAACATGGTAGAAAGGCTCATTGTCTTGTGGGAAACCAAGGCTTTCCTTGTGGTGTGGGATCCAGAGACATCCTCTTCAGGATATGCATCACAGAGCAAATCCCAGTACTTGGTCTCTCTCATCTTGTCCTTTTAGGGCACAGTATGTTTAGAACCAGTTGAAAACCAAGCATGGACTTCAAGAAAGGAAAGAAGTGGCATCCCCTATGCATTTCTGGATGATCCTCTACCCTATTTCCTACTTCAGCTGACCTAAAATCTTGTCATTATTTTTACGTTTCTCTATCTGGTCCCTTTTCTCTCAGTTGTGGTTTTCAAAACAGAGACATTCACGCACATTTTAACATCAAAATCCCTCCTTTCCTTTAACTACAGTCATTCGTCTTGCCTCTAACAGAAGACATGGCGCACCCTACTCCCTCTGGAACTGGTCATTCTGTCCTTGCTCCCCGCGGTTATGTGTTTGCATCTTCAATCTCTCCTTCTCCCCTGCTCGTCTTTATCCTCTTCAACACACATATTCAAACATCACCACCATGTAAGACCCTTTTCTTCCACTCTGAATCTTCTCTTTAGTTGCCATTTTTCTTCTTTCTCTCACTTGAGAATGTACTTTTCATGTACTATCTCCTCCTGGTCAGTGCACATGTTATACTAACTTAACCCCATAGATAGGCTCATCTACCCATTTTTGCCTACTAGTTAAACCAACTTTTAACTGCATTTGCTTTCCCAAAGTTCTCACCCTCTTGCTTTTTTTTTTTTGGCTTTGTTTTAATATCTTTGCATTTGATATACATGCATTTTTTTCCTAATATTTTTACACCAAGTTGAAAAAGGATGAACTGCAGTGTTATCCTTTCTCATAATATTTTCATTTTCACAATTAAATACATTTTAAGCAATATATATGATGTTCAGCAGAGGTTTTCACTTTGGAAGAAAATTTCCAGGTCAGTGTTTCTCATTTCAGAGATATGAGGAAAATCAACATTTCCGAGATATTTGTATCTGGATGTGTGTGGGTGAGGAGGGAAACGATCGCCTAGGCATACGGATCGTATCACTCCTTGGAGGATAATGACATAGTTCCTCCGCCCCCTCCTTTGGGACTGGGAAACACTCATCTAAGTTTCTGCCTTTTAAAAACATCAATGTCTGGCCTCAACCCAAAGATCTTCATTTAATTGATTTAGGAAGGGACCCGGATATTGATTGTTTTGTAAGTTTCTAGAGTGATTCTAACTGTACAGCTAAAGTCTAGAATGTTGAGATGCCAAAAAAGGCCATAGGGAGAAAAATACATTATTTCATTATAGTTTAACAGAATGGGAAAAAATGTTTGCTCTCTACACATCTGATAAAGGACTGATAATGAGAATCTATCTAGAACTCAAAAAAATCAACAAGAAAAAATCAAACAACCCCATCAACAAATGGGCAAAGGAACTGAACAGAAAATTTTCAAAAGAAGACAGAAAAATGGCCAGCAAACATATAAAAAAATGCTCAACATGTCTAATCATTAGAGAAATGCAAATTGAAACCACAATGAGATATCACCTAACTCCAGTGAGATTGGCCTCTATCAAAAGATCCCAAAACGTCAAATGCTGGTGAGGATGTGGAGAGACGGTAACACTCTTACACTGCTGGTGGGACTGCAAATCAGTGCAACCTCTGTGGAAAAGAATTTGGAGATACCTCAAAGAGCTAAAAATAGAAATACCATTCGATCCAGCAATAGCACTGTTAGGCATCTACCCAAAAGAGCACAAAACAATCTACGGTAAAGACATCTGCACCTGAATGTTTATGGTAGCACGATTCACTATTGCAAGGATGTGGAAACAACCCAAGTTCCCATCAATCCATGAGTGGATTATTAAAATTTGGTATATGTTAACAATGGAATATTACTCAATCATAAGAAACGACAGTGATCTAGAACCTCTTATACTTTCCCAGATTAAACTTAAGCCCATTATCCAAAGTGGGGCACCACAAGAGCAGAAGAACGGGATCCATTTGTACTCGCCATCATCAAATTGGTACTAACTGATCAACACTAGGGTGATCACATGGCAGAAATACTCTCCAGGGATTAGGGGGGTGGGGGGGTAAATTCGCAACTAAAGGACACGGGGAGCACTGTAGGGGGGGAAGGGCATACCTTTAACCCGCACTTGGGTGAGGCAAAGTCATAAAGTGTAACCCTAATGTTTGTACCCACACAATACTCTGAAATAAAAAATAAAAAATAAAAAGAAGTGTATATTTATTCTTATATTCTTCTTAAAGCTTCATAATATATAATCTTCTCTTTTTGTTCTCAAAATGTAATATATAAAGGTAGTTTAATTGACTAAATGAGGTCCTATTTGTAGTTCCTATCAGGTAGTGAAATCCAATTATACTATGCTGTGCTGTGCTATAAACAGATAGCCCAGGATTCTTTGTAAAATAATGTGTTTTTCTAAAGAAACTTCTGTTGAACACTGATCTTTTGTCATCTGAAAAGGATATTAGTCAAATAAACTTGGAAAACTCTTTAGAACATATGGCAATTTTGAATGATTTTGATAAAGTTGATTATTTAAAAATGCTCTTTGAAGTCCTACAGTGAAGGAAATTTTTCTAACTTATTTGCATTTTCTTCACTTATTTTACTATGGAATATGTTTTGTGGTAACACATACTAATATCTAGCAAATCTTAATCTTTTGTCAAACATGTATCGAAAATGACTGTCCTACATACATATACATATAATAAATAAACCATATTAAATAATCTTGATAAAATCCTATGAATTAATGATATTTCCTGAAATTCAGAAAGCTAGAAAAGATCTAACTCTCTTATTATATAAAATAAGTTAGTGTAAGTTTCACAATGATACTATAATAATGTTTTTTAGCTTGTAGAAAGGGCCACAAATATATTGAATGTATCCAGTGTTTAAAAATTGATTTAAAATATAATTGTTATAGAAAAAAATTGTTTAAATTGAATTTTTTGTTAGATGAATTCAAAACTGTGTTTCTATCTATATATTACATGTAAAGACTAACTTCATTTATCAATTTCTATTAAGGACAGTTAAAGTTTAAGTACATTTTCTGGCTTTTCAGTATTGTCTGTTGTACTCAACTTAAAAATATCACTTTGCAGCTTCAAGCATTATTCTTCAAAGGGATTTTTGAAACATTTAACTAGAAAGCTAAAGTGAGCATCTTTTTTTTTGCAAAAAAAACCATTCTGAGTGGTGATTCACATATTGCTTTGCCTAATAGAAGACTATAGATTCCCATTTGCTAAATCAAGCATATACTTGGAGACTGTTGTATTTATCACGTGTTCTACAGATAGCTGTTTATACTTACACACACACAGGATATTTGCCTTTTATTAACTGATTATGGTTATTGGATACACCATGGATTGAAATGCATATTCTGTAGCTTTGGAGTTTCTCTCTTTTAGATTTAGGTTTTTGATTTTGCTTGTGAAGATATTGACCCATGCCATTACTCATGGCCAGATCTACATTTATCAATGTATCTATGCATCAATTTTCTATCTTAAGAGTAATTCTGATTTCATGATTTTTCTTTATTACCCTCTGTGCTCTTGATTGCTTCTCTCTGTCATTAATTCAATGATTTTTCTCGTGTATATAGTAATAATAATTGAGAAATTATGGTTTATTATAAGGGAATGCTTTCCAAAAGTACACTGAAATCCTGCTGTGTATTATCTTAATATTGGCTATACATAATTTTCATAAATTCATTTTAAAAACACTTATGAATGGCCTGTTTTTGCTTTATTCTTGCTATAGTACCTGTGTATGATTAGATAGGAAATTTCACGTTTTAAATATGAGTTTTTCTCTGCAGATTTGTATTCATATAAATAATCAGCAATCAGTCTAAAAGATGACAAAGAGAAATTTTGTGAGGAAAAAAGGAGGTAAATAGATAAATAATATTTCGAAGTTATTGGTAATTCTTGTCATGTTGTCTCCTATTTTTAGGACCCTAAAGTAAACTCACTGAAATGAAACAATGAGACACAATGTCATGTTTCTTTCCCTTGGACATTTTAAGCAGCAGGAGGTATCCGATGATTGTCAGGTGGCTATTGTTGCTGCTGAATACCAAAGAAGTAGAGAATTGTAATTTGAGCTAAATTTGGGTTCTAGAGACCTGGTCTAAAAATTCTAAAACCACCAACTTTCTTTTGCTATACATCTAACTTCAATACCTTCCTGGTTGCTCCTGTTTTCTTTTCAAGTATGGCAGAAACAATCGTACTGACTATAGAACCTCTTCATTAGAAGGCTGATCTATGTATTTTCATCGATTCCTTCTTTGGTCATATAATGCGATAACTTAAAAGATATCTAAGCACTTGAAAGCTTATAACATTATCCCATTATTGAGGCAAATTAACCATGTATATAGTGGTTTATTTTGCTTTTA
>NW_012150763.1:109688-110747 GCF_000956105.1 Propithecus coquereli
AAAATAAATGAAATATGTTAGTGAATATATTAAAATAAAAAAACTCCTCTCTGAGCCCTTGGTTATATTACATAAAGTTGAAAATAGCCTATGTCCATCTATGGTTGTGTAGGTGCCCTTCATTTTATACACATGAACTTAAAAAATGGGAATAATATCACATCTCAAGCTGAGCAAATACTAGCATACATTTACATTATATCTCAGCCACATATCGCATTATATATGCCCAGATAAAAGAAACAGAAAACAAAATATTGGGAATGCAAATATCAAGTCAGCAGATGCCCAGGAATAAATATAGTGTTACGTATGCACTATATTACTTAACATTTAGCATGACATGATCATTATTTTAATACTTTTTTTCAAAAGTCAATGAAAGTACAGAATTAATTCAGAGAACCTAGTGTACAACCCTCTTGCAAAGCAGCAACTATCTATGTTAATTGAATTCTTTTACATTGTGACTAAGAGTTCTTCCTAATATATTATTATTTAGATTTAATACCACAGGTTTTTATATCTTATTTATTTCTGATTTTGTAGAGTGTTTCTCTAATTTATTATTTTGTATAGTGTTTCTTTACTTAACAGTTAGAGGTCTGATAGGAAGGGAATATAATACTGTGTCTTAGAACCGAATGCTATTTCTCTAATTGGGTTGTTATCATCTGTACAGGTATGCTACTCCAAAGTAGAGCAGTGGAGTTCTACTGCACTTACCAACAACATCGAGTAAATCCTTAATTTATCTGATTTTCAATTTTATCATTTGTAAAAAGGGTTAATAATAAGATTAATAATCATTTTATAGGTAAACATACAGATGGCAAGAAGATATACAGTGGCAAATAAGAACATGAAAAGACGTTCAACATCGTTTGTCATTAGGAGATGCAAATTAAAACCACAATGAGATATGAGATAATACTGCCCATGTATTTAAATAGCTAATATAGGAAAAAAAATACTGACAATAACAAATGCTGGCAAGGATGAGAAATAAGAGGAACTCTGATTCATTGCTGATGGGATTTTGAAGTGGTAGAGCCACTT
>NW_012150763.1:121122-123035 GCF_000956105.1 Propithecus coquereli
CACTCACTGCTTTCTTTCCCAAAGTTATGCTATCCTGTAAACTAGGCAAAGTCTAGCTGCTTTCTCCTGGAGAATACATTTAAACAGGCGCTTGAGCATATTAAATTAGTAAGTGGATAATTTGTGTTTCTGTGTGTGTGTGTATGTATGTACGTGTGTGTATGTTTGCAAACACATATAAGATCAATGTCGAATTCAAAGCATGTTGAAGTTTTTTGATTATCCATTCATGGAAATCATTTAGCCACTGGAAAATGAGATCGTACTTTTATTTATTTTATTGATTTTGATAATGGATTTGATCTAGGTTGCTAAATTGGGGCCAATCCCTTACTTAAATTATAAAATTTTGTGTCTCCATACTTCGGCTTGAATCTCCTTCTGAAACATCACATCAGGTTGTCAAAAGAATGTTTATCCAATGAAAGGCACAAAAACGTCTGAAAATAAGAGAACAGATTGCTTAATAGCAATATTCCCTATACAGAAGAATATGACATTAGGTAATAAAAGAGTGTTCCAATCTGTGACTCCTCACTATGTGGTCTCAGTGTATCTGAGAGTGAAGCAGGCATTTATTACTTCATATGTCCTCTGATACTCTGGGATTATCACTTAATTAACTTGGTATAAATAGATTGAACAAGTGGTGTAAATCCCAGTAGACACAACACTTAGAATTCTGTGACGGATACTCAAAAGAAATCCTGGAAAATGAACTAACAAGAAATAGAGAAGCGACACCTGCTTCAGATCAGGATTTGAGTTTATGATAAACACTTTTTAAATTTTTCTGAATACATCTTTTTCAGTGCTGGTTGGCACATTTAGAAGTTATGAATAGAAAGATGGACAAACATTCGTTGAATGATTATGAGACCTTTTCCATGCTTCTCAGGTTGGGGGAATATTAAAGGATTAGAGATTAATTTAAATTCCAGGCACAACTTTAAATACATGTTCAATCAAAATAAAACTAATAGTTGATGCTGGAGATATACATTTATATTGCAGGTATTAAAGAACATGTGTATTTTAGTTGTTGTAAAAGTACAAAAATGGTAGATGTTAATTAACGTGATTGAAGTTTATTATTTTTAAAGCTCTCCACAAAAGTGAACTTAAACCTATTAATCGAATTTTTCTGTGACCATTTAGGAATATGATTTGATACTTTCTGAGAGCGCTCTACCTATTGTATTTTAGAAGCTGATTAAGCCAGATCAAAGAGTAGCATCTAGATGTTTTAACCCAAATTGCATCTAAAAGCAAGCTCTAAAAAAACCCAAGAAACTATAATGCAATTTTAGCAAAACTGTGTCTTAATTGCCTGTTATGACGGTAACTATTACCGGACTTTATTGAGAGTGGACCTTTCTAAATGGAAATAAATATTCATATCAATTGTTACCAAAACTGCCCTGGCCATTTTATAGTTTAATACATTTTAGAGTATATAAAGAATAACGAACTGAAGCATAATATCACTGACCCTCTTCACAATTATTTTAGACCTTAAATGAACAAATACACATTTGTGTTCGCTTCTAATGCCAAAAATGGCTTAATACATGAAGCTTTTAGTAAGGGACATCTCCATTTCATGAAAGTCACTTCTGAGTCCCTACAAGATGTCTCAGACACAGATCAATTGAATATATCAAAGTCCATTGCGCAGAGATTTTTTTTTTTTTCCTCACTGGTACTAAAGAAAAAAAGGACTTGTTTACAAAATTAAAACTGAAATGCTTAAATAAGGGATTCTAAGAGTCTGTTTTGTTGATCAAAACTTCCAGTTTGCTGACAGACAGGGCCCCTGGAGAGCCGTCTATTTCAACAGCTGTTTGTATTTATTCGTTTCAGAGATCACAGGCTTTTATTTGAAGTGACTGTATGGTCATGATATAATGAGC
>NW_012150763.1:123085-125420 GCF_000956105.1 Propithecus coquereli
TAGTGCAGCCCCCCAGCCCGTCATTCACATCTCGCTTTTATGTTTTGCTGCTTCTTTATGGAGTGCTAAATTGCTTAATTAAATTTTACTCGTTTATTCTGCTTGCTCATTCATATCCTACTTAATCCAGCCTCAACGTTTTCTTATTTTAAATGAGCATATGAAACCTTATGATGTATTTTTTTATAGGTGCATTTGGGCTGTGAGAGTGGATAAGTGGTTTAATATGTAAGGTGCTATTTGTTGAAAGAACAACTTAATACTCTATGAGAGTATGAAAGTCATAAGCCACATTAGCATGTTGAGTGTAACAAAGCTTTTGGAGGAGCAAAAATGGGGTTAAATGTTTGTTTTCAGTAGATGTCACTATGGATTATTTCTAAGCTTTTGTTCAATCTTACACGTTTGGAAAACTGTTTATTCCTGAAACTAAGAATGGTGCGTAAAATACTCCTTGTAACAAACTCCCTGTTTAGGGTGCATAAGAAGAGAAAAGACGACCATTTTCTTTATTAGAATCACTTCATAACTGAAGGTAGCTGCTACATGATGAAGGATTTGAGATGTTCCCACACCATTCGCTTCTGCACGGCTTCCAAAACTTTCTAGTTCTTCTTGGAACTCTTTCTTCTGTCTTCAGATGACTTCATACTTTTATATAAAAAGACCACGACCATTTAAAATGAGTCCTTCACAGTTTCTTCTTGACACATTTAAGGCTTAAATGCAGCTTTGCCAATCTCGTCCCCTTCACATCCACCGTGCGTGATGTTTTTTCATGGTCCTGAATCCTGCCTCAGCTTCTGCTGAATTAGCAACTATTAAATTCACTCTTCTTCTATTCCATATAATTATGCCTAATATTTCAACATATTAATTATTTCTATTATTAACTATGCACATAACTCATTTATTGGCAGGAAATCTATAAAACCGAGCTGAATCTTTTATTCCAGACCAGATTAACAGCATTAGTACAATTACAAATAGGAGCTCTGTTATTGGTTGCCAGGGTTCAAACTGAAGCTCTCTCATTGCAGTTTTTTAATCTCAAGATACTTCAGATTTTCATTTGTAATATTATAGCATTCGATGTAATTGAGCAATTATTGTACTCAAATGAGCTAATATATGTAAAGGCCATGGCCTAATAATATTGGATCTTATTTTATTAATATATTTAATATTGTTAATAGCCAAGAGGGTGGGATGTTCTGTAGGTTTAATTAGTACCTTCCAGTTGCATTATGTGACATTATTCATATTATGTGCCCGGTCACCAGATTGGATGTCACAGGTTTCCCTTTGTTGAGTGTCTGCAGAGCAAGGGCTAACCAGTACATCTCCCATGAGCACCTACCAATCAGAGTGAACACAAGTAACTCACAGATTTAAAATATAAACAGCCCACCACTGTCCAAGCTTTAACCTGTTGGTTCCTTGGTCCTGGGAAGTTGATGGATGGGCAGAGACAGCTGGAATATGTATATGTGTGATGGGGACCATACTTTGAAGATTCACAGCAAAAGCAAATTGCCAACCTGTGAGAATGTATTTCAATATTTTAACTGGCTCTACGGGGGCTGTCTCAATGAGTATCATCCTTTCTTTTCTCCAGTGCTAATTCCTTTCATCTTAATCTCCAGGCAATTTTCCCACCAGATCTAGAGTCATGCCACATTAATTTTTATTCCTTTTTCTCATGCAATTTCAGTCTATCCCATTGTATCAAATGATTCCTTTCTCTTTCAAAATGGTAGAGATTTTTCTGTCAGGGAAAATAAAAAATAATCTCTTAACCACTCACAATATCTTATCTCACTCTGTTGCATGGCTGTATTTTGTTTGTTTGTTTTCTCAATATAGCTTCCCAGGCTGGATGTCAGTTCACCAATGACCAGTCAGCCTTTTGAGTGGGTATCGACTTTAATGAACATGATACATTGAATAGAAGTGGAATTCAACAGAGCCAATGAAAAATGGAGCTCCACTCTCACGGTTAAACTATTATCTTCATGCACATGGCTTCTAAATACCTAAGTTCTGATTTAACATTCCGAGGTCACTTTTATACATGCATTCACACACATATGCATAATATATGTGTGTATATATACAAAGCATACATATGGAGATGGATCTATAGATATATAGATATGCATAGATACACAAATATCTATAGATACACCTGCATATATACACTTAAATGTATATATACACACAATCATCTTTCACATGAGTATCCTATTGTCTCTTCAAATTTATTATTTCCAGAGCATATTGTATATGCACTTAAGCATTTTTCTGCATTCCCCATCTATTAGCACTTCATTAT
>NW_012150763.1:129110-133631 GCF_000956105.1 Propithecus coquereli
ACTTATTTCTGAAAATTTGAAATTCAGCAAATCGTCTCCCCTCCCAGTTTTGAATGGACACTTAGATTATGAGCTCAAGAGGTGGTTTTGGAAAACATCAGAATAATAGTATCATGCAAAGAAAGAGAAATATTATCCTCAGAATGATATATACATTTGGAATTACTTTCCAAATTTCATTCACACGGGCTCATCACAAAAGGGCTAGCTTGGGTTTTCCCTCCACCTTGTGGCAACTAGTCTTTGGCTGGCTTTCTGTTTGTGTCTTTCTGATTGGTCCTATCCTTATTCTTACTGCACAAAAATTTTGACCATGTGCTGCTTCAGATAATCTGCCAAAACTGAAAACATTTTAACCCCCATTAGGATACTTTATTTAAATCCAGTGGTTCTTGGTAATCAATAGGTATAAGTTCTGGTCCTATAGTTGTTAAGGGGTGAGTTCCTTTTCCCTCTCAAAAGGTAAATATTGCTTGTCAGCAATTTATGTATAATACATGATTGATAATCGAGTGGTATACTCTATGTTGTAAGGGAACTGCTGGCCCATTCCTAAAAGGCATCAATATCATAAATTTATCACTTACTGTCAAAAGGGATATTTCCAGCTGAATTAATGGCTTTTACTGGTTTTCTTCTGGATAGAGGCATGGATTTTTGACTTATTTGTCAACCAGGCCTTACTTCAAAGTAATAGCAATAACGAAGAAGTTTAAAGTCTGTTATTTGTTCACTGTGTCTTCTATGGCCCATGCATTGTGTTAAGTGAGATGGATAGACAGCCTAATGTAATCCTCACAATAATTTTACTATGATTAATATTATTATTATTATTATTAGCTCCCACTTTCAAATGATTAAATGGAGAATCACATAAATTAAGAAATGTCAAATCTAGCATTGAATTACAGGGAGCATTGGATTTCAAGTCTATATAACTTAAAAAGTTAGGTTCTTTCCACTATCCCCAGTGTTTCAAATTAGGTCTCAAACACTTCTTCCTGGAGCGTATGGACACAACTCCCATGTGCCCATAAATTAAGCCCAAACTGAGGCTACAAGTAAGTATGCATATAGTCACAAATGTCGAGAAAATCCATGTCTGTGAACTATTTAGTACTGGAAAGAATTCTTTTCAGAAAAGAGAGAGAGAAAGATAAAATCTATTTTCAGCTTTGGGGAACTTGGTAACCAAAATGAGGCAAAGAGTTTATGGGATATGTATCATCTAGCTATTTTTCTATAATTGATTACCTAAGTTAAGAAAATGATGAAGGAAATGATACATCTAATCTTAAGTTTGAACATAAGAGAATTGCTGCATGAATTAGAACATTTAGGTTTCCCTTGCAGAAAAACACCTAGTACCTGACGTTATATTAAATCACATGAATGGTCAGATAGCCTCTACAGCCAGAGCTTCTCAAAGAGAAGATGAATAGAGTTATGATACCAGCACTAAATAATTAAATTATTATATTAATAATTTTAAACGCTCCAAAAAGAGGAAAAAAGGGAACTCTATGAAAACCAAACTGGCTGCTTGTGAATTACCATCTTTGGGATATTTATAACAAATAAAAGGAAAAAAAAAAGATTATATGTGCCTTATTTGGGGAAATTTAATGTTTATGACAAATTGCCAAGAAATTGAATCATGGGCAGAGGAAAGCTAATTTCTGAAGGTCATAGAGGTAAGAGTGGCCAGCCCACTCTTACCAGCCCACTCTCGTCTACCCTGCCCTGGTTTCTTGTGTCAGATGCTTTAAGCTAGTTAGTACATAAGGGGAGGTATAGGTTATGAAATATAAGTACCCTTTAGGCATTTCTATTACAAAATTCAGAAATATTTTATTTGCCTGGGTAGCCGATTCTCAAAAAACAATGACCTAAATCCATATTTCCTAGAAGCATTTTGCCTGATGATTATCTTCCGAGTAGAGAGTTTTGCTTAAGTTCAGCCTCCCTTTAAGTATTTTTGGAGCCATTTTGAGATCTATTGGTTTTGTTGATGTTGTATTATCTTGAATTATTGTCAATTTTATAACTTCTTAAGAATTATTTAATCAATGCATCTAGGATTACTTTCTCATTTATGTTTGTTTTTCTAACACATAGCAAATTTATAGTATTTTCTAATTTTTTGTTGCATTTTTCTTGCATCTTTTTAGTATTCAATCGCTTTTTAATATTTTGAAATATTTTTCTTTCTTTAGTTAAAAACTCTTTCTTCGAAAATATTTTATTCCTAGCAATAAATACTTAAGGAAGGTTTATAGCAGGTTTTAGGAATTTTGTCTGCCACATTTATGCCTTTGTTCTTACTGTTTTATTTCTTTGTGTGTGCCTGTGTTCATTCCATGCATTAAACAAATTAGTACCTGCCAATATTCATTTCTGTTAGTGTTTTCTTAGGTATTGATATTCTGACAGAGGGGAAAAAAGGGACTTTGATGAGTCAGAATGCTGTTGAGCTTCATTAAATTTTATTTTTCAAGGTAATTTTTAAAAATGCAAATACAAAACAAAAGGATACATTACACATTAGCATCAACATTGTGAATAAAATTTCACTGTTTCAAAACGAGTCACGATTGTTCACTTCGGATAGTCAACAGTTAGTTGACTATTGAGCAAAGTCATATATAGCACTGTTTGAGAATTGTGAATTAGAGGGAAACCTTACTCAGTAGAGCACAAATGTTGGCTGTAATTAAGTTTTTTCAGCAATTAGTTGTGTAAATAGACTTTGAGCTAGAGACTTATGTTAAAATCCCAATCCATCCGTGTTCCAAAAATATACCCCTATCATCCCCATGCCCATCTGTTTTCAGACTCTCCAGGGTGTCTATCATATGTAAAATATGCAACTATTAGCTTAATATACAGATTTGACCAGTATTCATTTTCATTTTGTCCTAAGACTTGCTCCTATAAGAGCCATGGCTTTCAATGCAGGGAATCTCCTTAAGGCTGGCAAACCAAGCTTATCTATTTGGTTCTGTGGCATATTGATAATAAACGGCATAAAAAAGCCTTCTTCTGGGTCAAGCTACCTAAATCTGTGTTGTGTTTTTGGCTTAGTCATTGTAAAAGGAGGACTCTCAAAGATTGCCATTGGAGAGAGTCATGTCATACAACAGGGAAAGAGGAAGAGCTGAGTGACATCCTAGCACCCAACCAAGAAGAACTGAGGAACATGGCACTTCTGGGGGTTGGCTGGAAAGTACAGACATACATAAAGCAGAAGAATCTGTTCAGGAGAATTAACTCAGTTGAGCCAGTCTGGCAAAAATTCAATAATAGTTTAGGGTTAGAAAGCTTTATAAATATGGAATATTTTGGTATATGCCCTGCAGATCATTGTAACCCAGTATAATTCTGGGTTCTTCTGTGGATCACACCATGTTTTCCATAAGGAGATGGACAAAATAGAGTGAGAGCAAGGTGAAGTACTGACCTTATTTGTTGCACTTCACATGCCAACCTACGGCTCTTACCTGCACTTAATCCTTTCTAGAACGGAAAGAAATATAGCTCCTTTTCCTAGCTACTCAATGTTTCTAAGTAGCACTAGCCAAGTCAAGCCAATCTAGGCAAATTTCTGGAGCAAAATCTATTTTAAAGGATAGATGCATAAGAGGGAGATATGGGTATATAGGTTGAAAATTTCATAGCAGTGTTGTTCTACTAAGAACTCATCAAAAAGGTTAAAGCAGGAGGATAGGGATTGGTCATTTTGGAACTGTGGTAAAAAGGATTTATAAAACTGTTTTGAGGTAAGAGGTTTATAATTCGTTCAACCAAAATTTATAAAATTGTCTACTGTCTTCCAGGCATTGAACCAGGTCCTGAGTGCTGGGAATATAGTAAGGAATAAGACTGATGGCATCAAAAATGCATAACTACTGAATGAAATTCTTTACAACTTTTGTAACAAGGATACTGGCATTAGTCAGGAAAGGGTATAACAAACAGAGCTCTGGATATATGAAGAGTTGATTAAGAAGGAATTAATTGAGTTAAATATTTTGGGCTCAGGCAAACAACCCAGAACCTACTTCAAATAGAGTATGAGAAAGGTACCAAAATACTACCATCCTGACTTTTATTGAGAGAAAAAGACATAGTTAGAAAAATACAGATTAGTAACTTCAATTTCACGAATTGAACAAATATTTGTTGAGTAGGATTGTCCCAAGAAAAGGGAAGCAGAGTTGACCATCTAGTGGGGACATTGTCATGTTAAACAGTAGTAAAGTGATTACTATAATGATAAATATGTAATGTGTACATAAAACTAAAGAAAAACACATCTCCTAGGACATGGAAAGAAAGTGTATTAGTTAAGATGCCAGTAACTCTTATGTGCACATATAGGAGTAACATTCATTGGGCGTCAGGCAGGTGGTGGGGGGAGGAGCGAATGGGTATATTCACACATAATGGGTGCAGTGCACACTGGGGGATGGACATACTTATAGCTCTGACTCGGAGGGGGGCAAAGGCAATTTATGTAAC
>NW_012150763.1:134733-143174 GCF_000956105.1 Propithecus coquereli
ATTTCAGAGGAATAGATACCCACACTCTCAAATTCCCAGGTGACCCTGCAATCATTATGCATATGAGCAGACATCTGCAGTAAGGATGCTCACATTAATTTATTGCAAGTCAATTTCCAATTAAACTGGACATAATAAACAAATTTTCCCAGGGGTGCTAATGAAAATAATGCAGCAACACAATTTTAACGGTTTTGCTCCGTATGTTTCAAAATGTTAGATCAATATACCCAAAAGGTAGGTGTGGTTTTTTTTCAGGCAAACTCTAGGCCAGGCCTACAGGATGCCATAAACATGTGTGCACAACACACGCACACACACACATGTTTTTGCTTTTGACACCTTTTCCAAACTGGTGTATTGGATAAGTGGTATCTCTATGTCTTTGCTGTCAGGGTCTTTTATTTGCCAGCTGGTTAGAAAAGAAGGAGGCAAAGGTCGATTTGCTTTTCCCCAGAAACAAATCTGTCATATCACTGATGTTCCACTCCAGTAGCCTTGTGGGACTGAGGGATGCCCGTTCTCCTCCTTTCAGGAACTTCTTGCTCAAATACACCCACAACAGATTCTGTTCTAGATGAATCGAATCTGACATGAGAATGGCAATCAAAGATATTATGCCAGAAAACAATTGAGATCACAAAAAGCTTGCCCAGATAGTTCTAATAGTCAGAGCACTTTAAATAGCTTCTTATAATATATCTGCACGCATCAAACTTTTCTGGCCCTTATAAATATAAGAGTTTTATTTTGGAAAGCAAAACTGCAAAGTCGAGTGATCAAAAGAGTCAGAACTTCTCTGGCAGAAACAAATGTGGTTCAAGCATTAGTAAATATATGTGCCATAATGAAAATATCTTTTTATAATAAACTTTCTCACTCTCAGCTGTGAATTTCCTTGGGAATTATTTCCAAAGACAAGCTGCAGGGAAAGCATCAATTAATCTGCCGAATGAATTTTTGAGTCTATTCTCAATGCTGAGACCCCCTCCTGGTGCTTGGTAATTACCCCAATATTTTCTGCACGCTTGTTTAAACGGCTTCCTCTTGGGCTTCCTGTGAAGAAGGCCTCTCTCTCTGCTGATCTGAAAGGCAGTGTGCCTTATCGCTCTGCCTCATTCCATCTGCGGCTCCTAGGGGGTCCCGCTAATCATTGTCATTGGAACATTGGATGAGCAGTCTGGGGACATAGATAGATGCAACACCAGAGGAGACCAGGGGCTTTCCAACAGAGTGTTCATCTTCATAAACGCATCATCCCTCCAAGATTCAAAGCAAGAGATGAACCCCTTTACAGCAAAGACCTGCACCTTAATTATACAAATACAATGATCAAAGATATTAGCACTCCTTTCAAAGGCCAGAGATTTAATAGAATGGTGTTTTGTTGCCTTTAACAGAAAATAGTTGGTCCTCATGGAAAGCAAAAGTAACAGAGAAAAACACAATAGGGGGAGAAATAAAGCAATAGGAAGGAGAAAATGGTTTTAAGCAAAAACACTATTTATAGAGAAATATAATTTAGAAAAGCAGTTGATGCAGGAAAAAAAAAAACGAGTTGTAAAGTGTTGGGCTGTAAAAGAACTTCAAAGTGTATTCAAATGTCACCTTGATTTTCCTCACATCTTTAGGTAGTAAGTTTCAAAAGATAAATGTGATCCACAATTTATCCACATGTGATTTATCTATAGACAGAGAAAATAAAGCACAGTGACATTCTTTCATATAAAAAAATCCTCACATAGGAAATACTTATTCTTTGCCTTTCTTAAATAAAGATGACTTTTATACTTTTGGAGACTGCGACATGTGTAAATATTATTTTCTAAATAAGTTAGTTCAGAGGTTCTTTGAAAGTGTCTGAGGGATATCTGAGGACAAGCTATGCAACTTGTGTAACAAGGGGATACGTATAATTTGATTCAGAAAACTAAAAGATATAATTTTAAGAATAAGCAACGAAATTTTTTTTGACCGACAAGTATTTGTACAAAAGAAAATTAAGTAAAAGATTAAGGAAAAATAAATCATTCCTTTTAATCTTAGGATGTAAGAATCTAAGTTCAATTAATTTATCTCTGAGCTATCCGAGTCTCACTTTTAAAAGTGTTTGAAAGAGCTTCTCATTTATAATGACATTGATTTCTAGGACATCATTTGAAATTTTGCAAGCACTATTGTTCTACTTGTTATTATCCAAATAAAGTAAAATGAATATTTAGGAAATAGTCTATCCATTGTCTCCTCTTGTTGTCTCTTGGGAATCCATGCTAATCACAAATCGTCTCCACTTCACCAAAATGTCTTCACGCTATCAAGTTGCTTTCTGTTGCTAAGACCGATTGGTCAGTCCTCAGTTCTCATCTTGGTTGACCTATTAGCAACATTTGTCATTTTTCTCAGGCCCTCCCCTTGAGTATTTACTTCCTAGACTCCAGGACATCATTCTCTCCTGATTTTTATCCTACATCACTGACCAATTCTTCTGGCTTATCCCGATTTTTTTTGGCTTATCCACATTCTCCTAATTTCTAATCATTTAAGCATCCAACCAAACTGCTCAGTCTTTGGATTTTTTTTCATCTATTTGAGCCCATTGGAGAATTCTTTCAGTCTCATAGTTTTAAATACTACCTATATAATATGATTCAGAAATTGAAGTTTTCATCCTGCGTATCTGCCTTATACTCCAGACTCTTACATTCAACTTTTTACCTGATCTAACCATTCTAATGAATGATAAACTTCCCAAACGTAACACATTCAAAACGAAGCTCATGACCTTCACCCTAATATGCTTCTCATGAGGTTTCCCCAACTCTATAAATGGAAAATCCATTTTATCATTGCTGAAGCAAAAAACCTTGGATTCATCTGACTCTTTTGTTTCTTTAATTCTCCATTCTCAATATGTCAGCAATTTGTTCTTAACACAACAGTCAGAGTGATACTTTTAAAACTCAAAGCAGACCATGTCACTCTTCTGCTTCAAACCATCAGTGACATCCCGTGGTGCTCAGATATAAGAGCCACACTTCCTTTCATCGGGCTACAAAGCTCTACAGAATAAGATTTACTACAACTTCTCCGAATTCACCGTGTTTTATTTCTACTTTTGCTCATTGAACAACTGTCACATGAGTCTCCTGCTGTTCCTGGATCATGCCCAACACACTCTCACCTTTGTTTTCCAGATCTTTCCATCTTGAAAACTCAACCCTCACATTTCTGTCTGGCTTAATCCATCATTTCTGTCAGGTCCTTGTTTGTACATTAACCATGCTCTTGTGAGTGCCTGTAGGCGACTTTGCACAAATTATCTTAACTTTTTGGTATACATTTTTCTCATCTGTACAATGCTAATAAAACTTACTGTACAGACCATTGTAAGATTTAAATGAGATAGTGCAACAGCATTTATTAAAATCATATGAATGATATGTCCTACTCTCGGTCCACAACAGAACATGCTCCTAGCACCATACGACAGTAAAGTCTATAAAAGCTCAAATTGCGCTGAAATAAAATTGACACAAGCATTGCTCCACCTGCTGAAACGAGAGATGATGAATTTATCTGGTTTCTCTGGAAATCAACCAGAGAAGATAAGATTAGTATCAAGCCAGACGAATTATCAAAATATGTGACTGGAACTAGAAAAATCTCTGTTATATGTAAAAGCAACAAAATGAAGAGAGTCCAAGAAAAAAAAAATTCTTCAAAGTGAGGTGTCTCAGAAGAGTCCCCTGTGATAGTATCATACAGCTCAACTCGAAATGTTTAGAATGTTCCAGAACTGATGTTGTCTCCCGGGTCATTATCACATACGCCAGTAGTCACACCTGAGAAGCAGGAGTGTAGTTGATGACATGAACATTGGTGCTGGATCATTTGGGTTCAAATCCACAGTTCTGCTTGTTAGTCGGCCAGGGAGGCATGGCTTCGTGCTGGGATCCTGATTCAGCCCGTCTCACTGCCTAACTTGCTTTTGCCTGAGCTTCAGATTTGTAAAGTGGGAATAGTGGGCCTCCGTATTTTTTTTGTTTTTGAAGACTAAATAACCAATGGTATAAACTCTGAGAACAGGGTCTGACTCGCAGTAAATGGTCAATAAATATTAGTTATTAGTAACATAACCCCAAAGAGCCCTGCATGGAGAATCAAGCAGCTTTAAGGAAATTGTATAGCTAAGATCTAATGTACCTGGATGCCATTTCCCAGGGATAATTGTTTCTAGCTATAAGTGTGACGGCTCTAGTGACGCCAGTGTTTCAAAATCACTGTCAGGAAGGGAATAAGAAGTGACTCTCCTACCTGTCAGCTCTCTCCTTTCAGTCTGTCTGTAGTCTCAATTTCTCAAGGATGGAATAAAAACATATTGAACTCATTGCACTGGGTGATCCGGGTCCAGGTGCTGGTCTGAACTAACTCTCATTTGTCGGCGGAGGGTGGCCTAAGGAATGACAAACAACCCACTTTAGTTTTGGAGTGCCTGAAACTTAAAATTATTCTCTACACCCTTCGAAAACTTGAAACTCTTAAATATTACAGCTTCCTGGTGAGGCACTCAAATCCATCTGTCCTAATTTTCTGCCCTAATGATTTCTCAGGGATAGTTTATTTTCCATGAGCGTACTCTTGTAGGAAACAATCAAAATGATCTATTTCAGTCTGGACCAAATGCGGGGCCCTATAAATCAGCTAAGTCCTCAATATACCACATCTCGTTTCTCACTCATAACTGAATTTTGATAAAAGGAGAAAGGGAATGGCTGACATCAATGTTGGAATAAGAGTATCTTTTTTCTTTTTTTTTTTAAGTAAGTCTAACATAGAGAGTTCTTGCTTCACCATGTGTTTGGAACAAATACAGATTTCAATTAAAGATTATATTTATTATCTAGTGTTATCTAAAATGCAAATTTTGTTTTACTTCCATTTCTTATCATGCTGACATTTCAGTTGCTTTCTTTTATATATTCTTGACTTCTTTGGACTGGAACTCATTCCACTGAGTGCATATGTGAGTATGGATGTCATATAATTGTGGAAGAATAATGCATTATCCCTATTTTTTGCTCTCATATACACCACATACCATTTTAATTCTGACTAAACCACGCATTTAGTTGTGGCTCAGTAATTAGCTTTCTTCCTTTACATGTGTTATGAAAATTGTTCTTTTATAATTTATAACCATAAAAGGAAAAATATTTTTTTTAATTCTAATGTGAAATATTCACAGGTCTAGATACAACCTCTGGTGGATTCACAAACTCTACTGATAAGTCGAATTGAATATATTGGCCAGGCATGGTGGCTTACACCTGTAATCCAAGCACTTTGGATGGGCCAAGGTGGGAGGATCACTTGAGGCCAAGAGTTGAAGACCAGCCTGGGCAACATCGTGAGACCTAGTCTCCACAAAAAACAGAAAAATTAGCTGGCTGTGGTGGCACACATTGCAGTTCTAGCTACTCAGAAGGCTGAGACAAGAGGAGCACTTGGGCCAAGGAATTTGAGGTTGCAACAAGCTATGATCAAGCCACTGCACTCTAGCTGGGGCAACAGAGTAAGACCTTGTTGGTGAAGGAAAAAAATTGATTATGCTGATATAAAAAGTGAGATGTTGATTTGGGCAAATGAGTATATCATTTTGACAACTTCATACATTATAGTAAATTCAGGAAAACTCTCAAATTGAAAATTTGGGGGATATAATGTCTGTTACATTTCCTTTATTTCAGTTAATTTTTCCCAAAGAAAGCTAGCTAGCTTGAAATTGCAAGCTAATTCTCGTAGCAATAATCTTTTATGAAATATTGATTCAGTATCTTGGGTGAGCTAAAAGTTATCTATTCTCTCTCTTTAGCAAATAAAGATCTCATAAGATACTTTCTCATCCATTCCATGAATGCATATAATTGGGAACTTGCAGGCTACAGAGCCCTCCTTTTTTCTTAGAAGTTTGAGGCTGGCCCATTTGTAGTGAGTGAATTTCTTCTTGAAAAAAAAAATGTTTCATTAAATTCAGGCCCGAAGAAGTCTTTGTGAAATGTTTTTGAGAGGTAGAGAAAGGGGAAATAAGAACAATTTGATCACTCAACTTGCAAATAGCTTCATATATGTGTGTGTGTGTGTGTGTGAGAGAGAGAGAGACACACATAAAATAGAATTTATTGTGTAAGCTGTATGAATTTCTTTTTTTAAAGTGAAAAACATTTCACAAAAAGCCTGAAAATTATATGACGAATAAGGGAATCTCTGCGATGAAAGATGCAGCTAGAGATGACTACACATAAATCATCAATCTACAAAATCACAGAAAACAAAAGAATGCCAATTGTATAATCAAAGAAATATTTGTTGAATGAAATAAGGCTCAGTAAAGCTAGCTTACAGAGAGGCAGAGCATCTCATGTTTCTGAATGTTAGATAAGAGAGCACATAATGTTTCCTTTCAGGGCTGCCATTTTCTTCTCTTCAATCCAATTTATAACTTATCCTGTACAACTTTATGGCTTGAATGGTAATTGCAAACATCAATCTCATCTCCTTCTAAACTATCACCTTGTGTTCTGTTACCACTTACACAGATGTATTTTTTTTTCCCACTATTTTGACACAGTTTGAAGAAATGTTTCAGTGGGAGACCTTTTTTCCCTTAAATTTGAGATTGCTTTTTTGAAAGCTAATTGAAAAAAAACACTATACATGGAGCAAGCGTATGTTTCTGTTTATTATTCATTCTATAAACATTATTCGGCATCTATTATACATAAGGTGGTCACTTATGCACACTGAAAAATGGAAGGCTCTCTCCTTTCCTTCAAGAAGTTTTACCAGAATGATAAGAATATGGTTTCTACTGTCTCCCTACCCTTCCGGGCTGGCCCAACAGTACCTGGCGGACTCGCAAAATCACACCTGAAGCACCCTTCATCTTCCCCATCTGTCACAGGTCAAGGTTCCTGCTAGTCTGAGCTGCAGACATACTTGTTTATTTACTACATCTTTTGAAACACACAAACACACACACACGTACACTTATATTGGACATTGGACATCATCAATAAGACATTGACAGAGCCATCTAAACCCATTTTGAAATAAGAAATATTTCCTTGACTTGCTTGCATTCAGAAAGCCACATTATTGGTCAGAATAAAAATTATTTTCTTTCCCACTTCCTTTTATGGATATGCTGAACTAAATATTAGGCTTTGCAATCTTTCAATTATTATCCTTGACTTTTCGATCAATGTTTTTGAAATATGCATTTTAGTTAAAACTCATTTTTGCAAAGAATTTTTTTTTTTCTCTTGAGTCTCTCTATTATGTGCAATGCCAGTGAGCGCAGCAAATATCACAATGTAGGGGATAGAGCTGCTGTTTGATTCACTGATGACACTAACGTCTGAATCATAATGGCTGACGTCAGATATTGATAGGAATCTTACAGGAGAGACTTGGCTTAGAAGCCCAATATGGGCCCAGAGACGAAGAGAACCATGAGCATACTCTTCTTCCCCAAGACTCAGGATTTGGTAATGGAGGGTATCACTGAGAATCCTCTTGAAGCCCCGGAGCGTAGCTTAATCCCAAATGTCTCAAATTTGAGAAAATGTACTACTGAAGGAATAGAATAAAATTTGCATTTCTGTAAATGCAGTGGCAATTATTACAAGAACACTAAGCAGCTTGGGTTTGAGAAAAGAAAGGCTGTACCTTATCGAAACAGTGGAGAAATTGAATGTGTATTCATGTGGAAACCTTTTGATGAAGGGCTCTAATTCCTTAGATTCTTTTTTTTATGAACTCTCAGGAAAGTTCACTTTGGGGAAAAGCACGCTAGCTTTTGCTAGCGTGGCAAAATGAGGCACTAGAAAAAGAGCTCACAATGTTGAAAAAAGTTTAAGTTCTACAAATCCCAAGACCTAAGACTACACCTTCTCTGCTTACCCCAAATAGCAAAGGAAGTTGATGTTAAAAGGCAAAGAGAAGAATTACAGATTAGGTACATTATTCACTTCAGCTGACCATTCTCGCATGATATGACCCCGAATAATAATTAGCTGTCCTATTTTTTTTTTTTGCTATTTACCCAGGTTATGGCCAAACAAAGATGCTCTTGTGATAAACAAGTACCATCACAAATGAACGACTATTAATTTGAGGAAACTGACTCCTCTACCTCATGACTTTGAATACATGTTTGAAGTCTGAATGCAGAAATTTGCCCACATGCTAATGCTGCCATAAACAGAAATACATAAAGACCTAAATATATTTATAGGTGTGAGTATAAAAGTGAAAATATGTGTTATATATTTGCAAATAATCCTCTGTGATCAATAATTATCTTTACATACTAAACATTTATTTTTCAGCTAGTAACTTAGCTGAAAAGTTGCGGTTATTTTTATTTAGATAATATATTT
>NW_012150763.1:143864-145561 GCF_000956105.1 Propithecus coquereli
GAACAAAATCCAGACCAAGAAATAGGACACTAGTCACATTTCAGACACTATTCAAGCCCTCTCTCGGTAACGTCATTGATTCTCTTTAGAGATAACCACTTTCCCAAAGATTAAATTGCTTCTAAACATCATTCAAATGGACTTTTATATCACGTATGCTTTTATAGCTGACTTCAAAATCATGAATGTGATTTTAAACCTTATTGTTTTAGATATAAGAGCTGTCATTTGTTCCTATTCATTTCTATAGAACATTCCATTATGTGAATACTATACAGATTATTTATCCACTCTATTCTTGTGAAACAATTTTGCTTTTTCCAATTTGGGATCATTCCAAATAATGCTTCAATGAACATTTTTGAACCTGTCTGCTGCTTCACAAATATAAATATTTTTCTGTTCTTTGTACTAGGAGTGAAATTGCTTTGTTATGGGACACTTGTATGTTCATATTTACTTGAGTCTGCCAAAAAGTTCAAAAAAGGGGTCATAACACCAGCTTGGAGTTTGTAGTGTTATCTTAAATCTATTAGCATTTTATTTCATTTTTGGAAACCTCTGTACTGCTTTTCTTCACATCTTGCTTCTGTACTACTGTCTTTCTCTACTCCCTTCAGAATTCCAATCACACACGTTTTTCACTCTTTCTCCTTGTCCCATATGTATTCTTAAAAGAAAAATTTCATGATCTGATTAGCTGGCAGCTTATGGTTAACTGATTTTCAGTATTGCCCAACCTTTTTAATCTATCTGTGCTTCAGTTTGGTCATTTACATCGATTTATTTTTCAAATCACAAGTTCTTATTTGAGTTGTGTCTAATGAATTGTCAAACTCATATTAAGTTCTTAGTTATAGATATTATGATTTTCTAATGCAAAAGTTGTATTTGAACTATTTTGTATAAATCCTAATTTTCAGCTGAAGTTCTCCATTTTTCCGTATATTTTCTTAATTGCAGTTATTTTTAAATCCATGACTGATATCTCCATAATTTGTTTTTTTCCCCCTGTATGTCTGTGTTTTTTTGGAGGGGAAGTTTGATTTTTTAATTAGTTTTCAGACAATTTTTATATTATGCTAATATTTCTGGCATTTTCTGAATGCTAGATATTGTGTGTGAAAATTTGTATAGGTTATTTATGGGTAAAGAGATATATTTTCCTTCCTTAGCTCTTAAGAAGCAGTTATACATAAGGGGCAGATTGCTTTAATCCTGCAAGAAATCGAGCTGTTTGGAGGCTAGGTTTCAGTCTTCATGAGTGCAATTCTATATGTCCCTGTATTTGTTTATATTCTCTTTGTCCATTCTCTTTGGACTTATCTCTTCAGGGATACCAATTGAAATCCTAGGATGTATTCCACCACCCTCTCCTCCCCATGTCCCATGTCTGTTCAACCCCATGAAACTGCCAAACAAAACACTTTATCAGCTTTCAGCCTTTCTTCTGCTGTTAGGCTAAGGACAGATCATCATAACATAATCAAAGGTAGAGCTGGTTTAAGGTTTACAACCCAACTGCTACTTGTAAGTAGGCAAATAACCCCAGGGTCAGAGCCACCTCCAATATCAAGCTCACTTCTTTTAGTTTTTTTTTTTATCTCTTTAAGATATTGACCTCTAAAAGTTTGGTTGACTTGATGGATGATGGTTGACTTTGGATGACTTTTACGATGTTTTATAAAATTAATTTT
>NW_012150763.1:146456-154019 GCF_000956105.1 Propithecus coquereli
CATCTTTCCAAATAATAATAAAATAAAGAAAATAGCCCATCAGTAGGAATTTAAGTATTTATATGCATACACAGTGATGTCTACTTAAGCAAATATTTTTTTCACTTGTTTTCTACTTGCATTGGTGAAAATAGAATAACTTGCAATACTTGCACTAATTCAATATTGAATAAAATAAAGTGGAATGTGCTATATTGATTACATAATTCAGTCAGCCCCGCTGTCTTGTTGATGCTTCTGGTCTCCCATCCATCTCTAGAAAACCTGATGTTGCTAGAGACTGATGGTCCTTTAGTAGCTCAATGACTTTTATTCAAGTATAATTAGTGAGCAGCTATATAGTATGCCTTGCCATCTTAGGCTAACTGGGGAAATATACTTGGTGCTGAACAGAAAACTCCTCAACTGCATGCTGAACCACAGGGCACAGCCTTCATCTTCCCCTCTGCTGTGTTTCTCATTCACGTCTCCACCGTCCTGCTGAAATAACTATGCCAGCAGCTTGGCTTATTTCCTGATCTTTGGGTATGAAGAGGTCCTGACTCTGGTCTGGATCTGTCCTTAGAATCTGGATCCTGTTACCCTGTCTGGATCCTCAGTTAGATTATTCTTGCTCGGACTCCTACCTCCATTCGCACAAATTCATGGCCAGATCTCTAAGCATCAGCCTCTGTTAATCTATGATAGTTCTCTGCCTATGTGTTAGAACAATTCACTACTTCTCCTCATTTCTCTTTGTAGTCATTTCTGCCATTTGCCTTGATCACGACCAGAAAATTTCCCTTTCATTTGAGAATGTCTTCCAGACTGATCTCAGCCACCAGGGCCTGGGCGCTAGGGCTTATTTCGTGGTTGAGTCAAGCCCTGGCCACTCTTTTGCTTCAACAGCAATTTGTTAAAAAATACCTGTGGTGCTCCCTTATGAATTCAGAGACACAAAATGTCTCATATGAACCTTTGCTGTGTCATAGAATTGACCTCTCATTTGTCCCCTCTGTTAAGGACACAATTATTCTAACTATAGGGACAAGTTTATTACTTTAAAATGACAGTCAGATATGATTTTGTCAATTTTAAAAAGAAGCAAACATAATACAAAATCTCTGACATACAAGGAAAATATAAACCCTGAAGAAATGAACTTTTATTTATTCATTGCAGCAAGACCCTGGCATATTTATGAATTTGGCTATTGCCACTGAAGGAAATTGAGTTATTAGCAATCACCAAAATTAAGTCCTGTATGTCCAATCCCATATTAAAATTACGTGGCTTTTGATAAAGTCATTCCATTTGACTTAAGTTGCAGCTTCAGATGGGACGTGAATGGAAGAATGAAAGAAGAATGTCCATTCTGATGAGTCTACCTTGGTAATTGGGGGTGAAAGTATTTTTCAGCCAGATTACCTATACCTACAAACCATGAGACTTAATCAAATTAGTCAGTTATTTAACCCATCAATGCCTCCTCCCTCCAAAAATGAAATCTATGATATATGGGTATATAACATTTAGAAAAACTTTCATTTTCACCAGGTATTTTATTAGCAGGATTAACTTCACTTAACTGTTTTATGCGATCATTCTGAGAGATAATTTAGATGAGGTACATTAAGAAAACTAAACATTTATCCATTTTTATTGCCAAGTAATGCAAAAAGCGTATATTCTCACACTGTGTCTGAACATTACCCTACCACTACATCCAGATGTGTTTGGGATGAGCTAAGACTTGGAAATTAGCCAAATAAAAGATCAGAGTTCATAAGTATAGATGGATTTCAAATGGAGAGAAATTTGTGAATGAGTCAGGTATAGAGTGAGGATCAAAGAGGGGTTGAGGGATAGAATGAAATTCAGAGATAAGGCTAAGAACTATTTTGGGTAATAAAATGTCCTTTCAACATTTTGATGTTGCAAAACCATTGCATTAAAAATTTTACGTAGATTCAACCATATCCACGTCCTGTTGCATCACAAATATACAAGATTTTATAATGAGAGGACCCCCCCCAAGGATTTATTCTCTAATAGTTAAAGTATTAAAATATACACATGTACAATGAGGTCATATTTCTGCATTAGTAACTGTGCATAGATGAGAAACATAGAAACATAAAAATGTAAGCGAAATGACCTAGTGGAAGTATCAGTACGGCTGGGTGAAGAAGGTGATTTTGAATAAAAAGCTTAACTGTCATTAATTGTCCTATTCTTTAGTGAAAGCCTGTATTAACAGAAAGACAATATTTCAAAGTAGCCTTTCAAAGTCTCTCAAAGAGGACTTTGCTACAGAGCGGGTGTCCTGTCCTGGCTCATCATAACGAACATAACAATTATATTACTAATTACAAATCAGTGTTTTGTGATTCTGCTTTACGGCTAGAGTTTTTAAAATCATGATTATTGTGGATTAATTTTTAAAGGACTAAACTAGTTGAGCTACATTGACAAAATCATGATTCTTCTCCAGAAACATTGAGAAAAAAAGCACATCCATTGCATCAATTTAGATTTTTTTTTAAATTTCAGAATATTACAGGGGTACAAATGCTTTGGTTACATATATTGCCTTGGCACGACCTGAGTCAACTTTAATGTGCAGTTAGAAAAATACAGAGATACAGAACAATAAGGGATATAAAGACTATTTTCTGCTAAATTTTTTCCTTACTAAAGCAACTGATATGGTCCTTCGCGAACAAAATTTGTGCTACCATATCTCCTTCTTGTTCACAATCCCTACCGCTGACTTCTTGGTCTCCCCTTTTTCATGCCAGGGAAAGCTAGACAATGCTTAGGAGTTGTCTTTCTGAGCTAGGTGGCCGTGTCCGAACTTTCTCCTCAGGGATCAGTGTTCTCCTGTTCTGAACTTTGCTGCTCAGTCTAGAGGTGACAGGCCATGGGAAAAGATTCATTCTGCTTAGACTTTAAACTAAACTTGGGTTCTTGTTTGCAGGAACAAAGATATATCACTGTTTAATCACCTTTCCCATAGTGGTGCGCTTGCTACAAACGCATAAGTTTCTGCTCTGGCCTTGAACAATAAAATTGGAATAAATTCTATAATGCTTGCTTATTGAACAAATGATATAATATCTGGAGTAAGAATATATTAATCTACAAGTACATTGTTAATAGTGGGATTTCATATGGACATACTATCTCTTCAGAAACTGTTTCTTTTTGCAAATGCAATAATACTCAGAGTATTAATTGAGTATAGTGGGAGGCGATGAGGTACATTAATAAGTTCACAAGCTAATGGTGGTTGGTTTCATAAAATAGAGTTCACAGTTTTTCTTGATTTTAATATGTAGAACAAAAATGTGACTTTTTTCAGTGTTTTAGAAAAAGCACTAATTTATTTTTCAGCAAATATATAAAGTTTATTTCATGTCAGGTCATGTTTTGTGGTCTATTACATTTTTATATTATATTATTCCCTCCTCTGTGTGGGGAAACAGAAGAGGCATCATCCCTCCCTCGTTCGTCACTGTTTCTAAACAAAGATACAGGACTAACCCATCCCCAGCTGACAAGGATAATTGAGACAATCAGCTGTCAAATGAAAACAGCTTATTATATGTTTCACTTAGCGTTTTTAATCTTATAGGAAGTTTAAACACAGTTTAATAAAAGACATCTGAAATGGTACCTTTTACTTCCCTAAACCTAAACAGTTGAAATAATCAGAAAGCGATGCCCTGATCTGCATATAAATAACTCCCAAATCCATTAAAAATCCTGTGTTCTGAATTGTTCTGGATGATTAATGTAGATACTTCAGTGATCTGTGTTCAAGATGAAAGATGTGAAAGATAGATGAGTTCTGGTTAAGGGATGTGTTAAAACAGCTTGTGTTAATCAGGAAATAAATGTGCTTAACCTGTCCTCGTTGGGGCTGATCATGTCATACTAAACTCTGACTTCGCATGTATAATTTGTGAACGCAGAACATCCGTTAGCCAAAATACAGGATAGTCTGCTTCCTATAAACTCTGTGTTACTAAAATCCTCTTAAATAAATATTTTAAAAACACCAGTTACAATACATGTTAAGTATCTTAAAGATGGAAATGGGAAATTATATACTTGGAGGTAGGGCATGAGAATCCAAATGAATCATTTGGGAAAACATCCAACATAGAAACTTCTTAAGAGAGCTTTACCATCATAATAGTAATGATGAGCTTAATTCCTCTGGGTGCATAAGAATCACATAAGGATGGTACTGTAATTTCAGACGGATGAAATTGTCGTGAAGGGGTGCAAATTGACTCAAGCACACATATCCACAGCCCATGGGAGAAGAGATGAGCCTGAGGCGAAATCCTTCTTGAGATTATAATGTTCTGCTTATGAAGCTTATATTTCATGTAGCAGGGAAAGTATACCTACCCTAAAAATCTTTTGTTAACCTTCTGTTGCGGCTTTGCCTCCCACTAGCAAGCAGTGAGATGCAGTCAATCACACAGCAAATGCTTATGTCTGAATAGAAATTGAACATTCCGAAAGGGTGAGAATATGGCTATTTGCACCTTTGAAATAGAATTGTAAGCCTGAGGCCAAAAAGATATCCTTATACAATATAAATTTGACACAGTGGACCACTCTGTCTCTTTCAAACTCCTCCCCAATCAGGAGATACTCTCATGTTTTAATACTTCTACAGATCTAATTATTCTGCCAGTCTCTTTCAATAATTTCTCTTTTTCTTCCTAATTGCTAAATATTTTGGGTTTGGTATATTTAACTGGAAGCTGGACATTGTCTTTCTTTTTAAAATATTTTATTAATAATAGATTTAGGGGGTAGAAATGGTTGAATTGTATAGTGGTACAGTTTGGGCTTCTAGTGTTCCTGTCACCTGAATAGTGTATGTTGTACCCAATACATAATTAAAAGCCTCAGATGTATCAACTCAAGTCTAACTAAGATCAAAATCTTTCTTCTTAAACTGTTCATCCCTCCAGATTTCACTGTCAATATCAACGGTACCCTCATTTTTCTTGTTCCACAAATCTAAATCTTTAGAAATATTTTTGAATTTCTTTTCCTGCTCCTTAACTTAAAGTTATCTCATTAGGTCAGATTCCAAGTAGATCGTTAACATACTGGTACCATCTTTATTTCCTCTTCCTCTATATTTTTATCACCTCTCTAGATCAACTTCTCATGCTTGGATTGTCGTGCTAATCTTCTAACTGGTTTTCTCACCCTGTGCATCACCAACAGATTGGTTTTCCCCAGAAGTGTTTCCATCAGTGTCTTATCCTTGATCAGAGCAAATCTAAATGGTGTCTAGTCATGATTCAAAAATCATGGCTCTACTATTCGGTGTCCTTCCTTGTCAAACATAAATACCTCTTTTGTCTAATCTCCTTTCTCTTTATTTCCAGGTATATTCAGTACCGGTATGCACAGTGTCTCTTTCATAGATGTTCTATTTCCAAAGCTCATCTAACCTTTGACATCTAGCACTATTTTCAGCACATATTGATCCTCGATCATTTCAATATTTAATTCCTAATACATTGTCTACACTAGGAGTCAGTAAATCATGCCCATGGGCCTGTTCTACTCTTCCACTTGTTTTTGTATTGTCTGCAAGCTAAAAATGTTTTTTTACATTTTTCTTAAGTGTTTTGACCCCTGATCTATACAAATATTTGGAAACTAGTATGTGAACATATTCTCAGAGGTTTCTGGGTTATCTATCGGATTTTATTTAGTTTGTGTTTTTATTTCATTAACTAAAAGTAATAAAAAATATTTCTGAATCCTCTGTGTAAACTCATTATAGCTGAGTATTGCCACGTGGTTTCAATTCCTGTGTTCAAATTCCAGTTTATAGGCAACAGAGTTCAGCCTAAGTGGCAGCGTTAGAATTCAAACATTTTTTCAAGTATGTTCTACTGGCATTAGGATGGCAACCCTCAATCTTCAAATGCAATCTTCAAATGAGCATCTGAATTTCATAATCATAGCATAAGACTTTAGATCCGTAAGTCAATAACAATTCTCAATTGAAATTCATATTCACAGATTAAGATTTTAAGTTTTGAACAAGAACTTCTCTAACAAATTTTGCCGTCTTCTTCAAAGACAATCTCAAGGTCTAGGCTTCTTCAGGTTGGAGAAATTCTCCCACTCTTCAAACAATCATATATTGCCCAAACTTTCTTAATTCTCGAAATACGTAGAAAAAGTGATTGGTGCTAGTAGAACACCTTCCCTGCAGCCCCTGTAGCAGCCCTTTGAAGGAAACTTGAGAGCTGCCCCTGGGCACGGAGCTCATGGTTACCATGGAAGTGCTGGTACAGAAATGATTGGACAACATCCACTGAGTTTTTATCCTGTTTTAAAATCCAAGTATTCCCCACATCTAGATCTAGGGGAAACGATAATGAAAACACATCTAAATTGGGAAAATTTTAAAGGTTAAGAAGGAAAATGAGGAAAACATCTGAATAATGGATTACGGAGACCATTATAATGTAACATAGAGTTCAAAGGGTTTCCTTTTCCATTTTAAGATTCAAACGGAATATAGTTTCCATAGTCAATGAATTTTTTTTTTTTTTAAGAAATGGTTCTATGAGAGAAAATAGAAACTACGAATATCGTAATATTGCCTTTGGGGCAGTATATGAAGTTTCATTATGACCATCTAAACTGACTAGCTATGGTGTAATAGATTTATATCCACACTAGTAACCCCCAAAGAGGAGACAGAATGTGCCCTTGTCCTTTAAAAACTTCTTTATTTGCCAGCAGCATCCACAGTAACTGGGAGTTTGTTAGAAATGCAGAATCTCAAACCCCAGCCCAGAAGTACTGAACCAGGATTGTATTTTAACAAGTTCCCCATGTGATTTTTACATATATTAACATTTGAGAAATAGTGCTTTAAAATATATAAATCCTAAATAGACTACTTAGCCTTTCTCTGATTGAATATTGTTTGTAAAGAAACACTAAAGATTTGCACCCACTCCACCTCCCCTCAAAAATTCTATCATAGCAATAACAGGAAAGAGCAGTGTATCACCTTAAAGGGGTAGAGTTCAGTAAGAACAACAGAGAAGTTCCCAGTTCCATCAGCATGCATCATATTGCTATGTTTTTTTAAAAAATTCAATGTAGCATTGATTGTTAATTGTTTCAGTTTATACCAATCAAGGGGATTACTTTGGGATAGATAGTGCAATTATATTCAATCCATATGAACAGTGTTAATCAATGCCAATTATGTCTTTTCCTCACATACAGAAAAAAAGCCACATACAAGAGTAATCTTTTTTTAATCAGTTTTATCACCTGAATGTCATTTGTTAAAATTACTTAAATCTTCAGTATTTAAATATTTTGGGCCTATTCAGTTTCTCATAAAGTTTATATATACATATTAACTATGTAATGAATCCATCCAGTTAGCAAAGTAAGAATCATCTCTTAATGTAATTTTGTTGCTTTCTTGGCAATTTCTTCAAGATACAACTTATTCTTATTTTAATGACTTTTCTAACAATTTATTTTATTTACTAACAAAAACTATTC